>NC_057798.1:135498002-135500388 GCF_018294505.1 Triticum aestivum
ATGTATGTTGCGTCGTTGTCGACGAGGGTGTCGAGGATCGCCGAGGGGTCGAGGGTCGGGAACTAGGGTAGAGGGTCGAGGGTCGTTAAGGGGTCAAGGGTCGAAGGTTTCAGGGTCGAGGGTTCCTATAGTGTCAAAGTATTGAAGAAATCCATGGCTTCATCATTAGCCGGAAGTAACCATGGCATGATGGTACGAAGTCCTCCAAAGTTGTTCTGGAATGGAGTCCCCCGCTCTGGAATGGAGATACAGATTCGGTCCTTCTCTGAAGACTCCAGAGAAGTTACTGTATGAGAGGAGCGAGGAGGAAAACGCGAAGATCGCGCAGACCGAAGTGGATGACTGGTTTCAAGGGTTGAAAGCAAAGAGACATCGACCTCCGGAGGAGAAGGTAGATCCGGTGAAAGGGAAGCGCACTCCGGCTGCCCTGACAAAACCACCCAAGTCTCTGCCGAAAGGAAACTATGAGCTCATTATTGGAAAGGCATTTGCCGAAGCGGAGAGGTCGGGAAGTACTAAAAGTGATCAAAGGATGAAAGAACGACGAGCTGGGAAACAAATTGCCCAGCTCGGCGAACAAGCGAAGCAATCGTGCCCCCCGCTCAAGGTGCCTGCTAGCGACATCGTCGATCCGAGGATGGTGCCCGGTTATGGCAATCCTGCAAATTACCTGCTCGACGATGTACATTATGATATCTTGGAGGTGTAGATACAAAGATACGAGTACGGGAAGCCTCTCGTCAAAGATGAAAGTTCTCTATCAATGATGATGCGAAGATTGCATGATTGGTACATGAAAACCTGCAAAGAGTCTGAGGGGAGGAATACTTTGTATATGAGAGTTAAAAAGGAGCATGACCTCCTTGGAATTGAACTGTTGCCTATTCCATTTGAGGAGTTCTATCAGTTTTTCAATCAATTGGCCATCGATAAAGCAACGGTCACCTCCTATTATCTTTAAGTAGTACTACTTCCGTCATTAAGTCTCTCTATATAACTCAGCCCTTTCATTTGCATGTATTTATAATTATCCTCACTATATTATGCAGATTGAAGATCGCTGAATTGAAGAAAAGACAAGTGGGAGATATTGGGTTCATTAACACGTATCTCATAGATGCAACTGAGGTTCAGTATCGTGCCCAAGAAACCGAGGCCAACTTGCTACGATCGTTGGAAATAAATGAACACAAAGATATAATACTCTTTCCTTACAACTTCAAGTGAGTGTTACTGTCTTGTGGCATATTCGGTTTCCTTATTAGTCCAGGTTATAGTAATGTAATATTGATGAGTTATGCATGTGTGCGCAACTACCACTATATTCTCCTAGAGATTAAGCTTGAGAAGGGAGTAGTAACTGTCTTAGACTCCAAGCGAAAAGATACCAAGGAGTATGCGGACATGACTGAAATGCTCGAGAAGTAAGTTAAATCGATCATTATCCACCATATCAGAAACTTTGTTCATTTATGATATCAAGTAATTGTTTTCTTTGTATGGCAGGGCTTGGAGAAAATTCACCAAAAAAGCTCCGGGACTACCGAAGAAGCTGCAATTTAGGCACCCGAAAGTAAGTACTATATAGTAGCATATTCCAGGCATCTCCTAGTGATTCAAGCGCTAGTTTCATCAATACCATTTAGCATGCTTGCTAATTATCAGTTTGATTGACCTCTATTTCTCGTAAAGTGGTTGTGGCAGGAACAAGGGAATGATTTCTGTGGATACTACATTTGCGAGTCCATCCGCCACACGACCTGTGAGCGGGGCTACTCCGACAAACAATATGAAGTGCGTAAATAACAATATTCACAATTTTATTTTATTACCATCATTTGTGTTGAGTTTCATTCATTCATATATATATATACATATATATATATATATGTATGTATGTATTGACCCCCTTCTTAAAATTAGATGTTTCGGATGCGGGATGAACTCCTAGCACCAGATCGCATGCGAGCAATTCAAGAGGAATTGGCGGCATTCTTTCTTGACCACGTGATCGCTGAAGACGGAGAATACTATGTGGACCACGCGTCCGTATTTTAGGAGATTATATATTTGTAAAAGATAATTATTGTATATATGTAGCCGGTAGTGTCGGATAGATATACGAGAACTTGTTTCTTCGACCAATCTCTCGGAGAAGGAGAGGTGGTCGATATCACTTCTCTCTGTATGCATATATGTTCATGATGATCTTCTGTTTGCTTACTAGCTAGCTAGCGTGTCTAGCTAGTCCTCTCTATACGTATGTATGTATGGTATGTAGCGTCGACCAAGCACGGACAAAAGAGAGGACACTTCTCTCTATTAATTAGCTAGCTATAGCACAATATATGAAACACCTAAATTAACCCCCCAAAACCCCCCAACC
>NC_057798.1:135500552-135576520 GCF_018294505.1 Triticum aestivum
AACCACAGCCACATAAACGCTGACGCGTGGATGCCTATTGGTCCCGGTTGGTACCACCAACCGGGACCAAAGGCCCTCCTGCCTGGGCTCAGGGGACAGGCCACGTGGAGGCCCTTCTGTCCCGGTTCTGGATTGAACCGGGACTAAAGGGGGGAGGCATTAGTACCGACCCTTTAGTCCCGGTTCACCAACCGGGACTAAAGGCCCTTACCAACCGAGACAATAGGCCCTTTTTCTACTAGTGTATATATTTGTTGCAAAATTGTACCAAATAAATTTTCTAAAATACTAGCACATATTTAATGCACAATTGACCAAATGGTTGGGTGTAAAAGTTTTTGATCCACCTCTCGTGAAAAAGACTAATTTCTGCCCATTCAACTAGAAGCGGGTCAAATTTGAACTGCAAATGCCTCGTAGTTTGCTCTTTATTTTTTCCCAAAGTCATTTATAGGTACATAAGTATCAATTTAATCAGATAAACATCAAAAGTTTTTCAAGATTCAACCACTAGCTAGGAACGGTCAAGCCCGCCGTTTTGACAGCATTTTGAAACGGTCATAAACAAATCAAAAAAAATCAATAATTTGGAAAACCTTCGCATTCTGTCATTATATGTGACCAAGTTGCCAGAAAAAATAATAAACTTGTAATACGGCAATTATTTTAAAAAATGTTCTCAGAAATGAGGTATCATGCGTGAAGATTCATTGCTTTCAAGCCAAATGACCAATCTTGTTGCCACATTCATGGCATTGTTTGTTCAAATGATCTCATATTGTGCACAAGGGTGCATCTTGGAATTCCAAACAATGTTGCCTAAGGGAGTTTTCATTTTCTTTGCAAAGAAATTTCATTTTCTATTTTTTGAGTGGCTGAAATGATTTTTTATTGTGAAGGGCCTACCATATATTTGTTGCAAAATTGTACCAAATAATTTTTCTAAAATACTAGGACATATTTAATGCACAGTTGACGAAATGGTTGGGTGTAAAAAGTTTTGATCCACCTCTCGTGAAAAAGACTAATTTCTGCCCATTCAGCTAGAAGCGGGTCAAATTTGAACTGTAAATGCCTCGTAGTTTGCTCTTTTTTTCCCAAAATCATTTATAGGTACATAAGTATCAATTTAATCAGATAAACATCAAAAGTTTTTCAAGATTCAACCACTAGCTTATAACGGTCAAGCCCGCCATTTTGACCGCATTTTGAAACGGGCATAAAAAATTCAAAAAAACAAAAAATGGAAAACCTTCGCATTGTGTCATTATATGTGACGAAGTTGCGAGAAAAAATAATAAACTTGTAATACTGCAATTATTTTTAAAAGGTGTTCTCGGAAATGAGTTATCATGCATGAAGATTCATGGCTTTCGAACTAAATGATCAATCAAATGGCCACATTCATGGCATAGTTTGTTCAAATGATCTCATTTCTGCACAAGGGTGCATCTTGGAATTCCAAACAATGTTGCCTGAGGGAGTTTCATTTTCTTTGCACGGAATTTCATTTTCAATTTTTTGAGTGCCTAAAATGAGTTTTTATTGTGAAGGACCTACTATATATGTGTAGCAAAATTGGACCAAATCATTTTTCTAAAATACTAGGACATATTTAATGCACAATTAACCAAATGGTTGGGTGTAACAAGTTTTGATCCATCTCTCGTGAAAAAGACAAATTTCTACAGATTTACTTGGAAGCGGGTCAATTTGAACTACAGTTGCCTCGTAGTTTTCTCTTTATTTTTTTGAATAATAATTTATAGGTACATAAGTGTCTATTTAATCAGAGAAACATGAAAAGTTTTCCAAGATTAAACCACTAGCTAAGAACGGTCAAGCCCGCCGTTTTGACCCCATTTTGAAACGGGCATAAATAATTCAAAAAAATCTAAAAATTGGAAAACCTTCGCATTGTGTCATTATATGTGACCAAGTTGCCAAAAAAAAATAATAAACTTGTAATACGGCAATTATTTTAAAAAATGTTCTCTGAAATGAGGTATCATGCGTAAAGATTCATGGCTTTCAAGCCAAATGATCAATCTTGTGGCCACATTCATGGCATACTTTGTTCAAATGATCTCATATTGTGCACAAGGGTGCATCTTGGAATTCCAATCAATGTTGCCTAAGGATGTTTTCATTTTCTTTGCACGGAAATTTCATTTTTCCATTTTTTGGGTGCCTTAAATGAGTTTTTATTGTGAAGGGCCTACTATATATTTGTTGCAAAATTGTACCAAATAACTTTTTTAAAATACTAGGACATATTTAATGCACAATTGACCATATGGTTGGGTGTAAAATGTTTTGATCCACCTCTCATGAAAAGACTAATTTCTGCCCATTCAACTGGAAGCGGGTCAAATTTGAACTACAAATGCCTCGTAGTTTGCTCTTTATTTTTTCCCAAAGTCATTTATAGGTACATAAGTATCAATTTAATCAGATAAACATCAAAAGTTTTTCAAGATTCAACCACTAGCTTATAACGGTCAAGCCCGCCATTTTGACCGCATTTTGAAACGGGCATAAAAAATTCAAAAAAAACAAAAAATGGAAAACCTTCGCATTGTGTCATTATATGTGACGAAGTTGCGAGAAAAAATAATAAACTTGTAATACTGCAATTATTTTTAAAAGGTGTTCTCGGAAATGAGTTATCATGCGTGAAGATTCATGGCTTTCGAACTAAATGATCAATCATATGGCCACATTCATGGCATTGTGTGTTCAAATGATCTCATATTGTGCACAAGGGTGCATCTTGGAATTCCAAACAATGTTGCCTAAGGGAGTTTTCATTTTCTTTGCACGGAAATTTCATTTTCCATTTTTTTGAGTGGCTGAAATGAGTTTTTATTGTGAAGGGCCTACCATATATTTGTTGCAAAATTGTACCAAATAAATTTTCTAAAATACTAGGACATATTTAATGCACAATTAACCAAATGGTTGGGAATAACAAGTTTTGATCCATCTCTCGTGAAAAAGACAAATTTCTATAGATTTACTTGGAAGCGGGTCAAATTTGAACTACAGCTGCCTCGTAGTTTGCTCTTTATTTTTTTGAATAATAATTTATAGGTACATAAGTGTCTATTTAATCAGAAAAACATCAAAAGTTTTCCAAGATTCAACCACTAGCTAGGAACGGTCAAGCCCGCCGTTTTGACCCCATTTTGAAACGGGCATAAATAATTCAAAAAAAATCTAAAAATTGGAAAACCTTCGCATTGTGTCATTATATGTGACCAAGTTGCCAGAAAAAATAATAAACTTGTAATACAGCAATTATTTTAAAAATGTTCTCTAAAATGAGGTATCATGCATGAAGATTCATGGCTTTCAAGCCAAATGATCAATCTTGTGGCCACATTCATGGCATAGTTTGTTCAAATGATCTCATATTGTGCACAAGGGTGCATCTTGGAATTCCAAACAATGTTGCCTAAGGGAGTTTTCATTTTCTTTGCACGGAAATTTCATTTTTCCATTTTTTGAGAGCCTGAAAGGAGTTTTTATTGTGAAGGACCTACCATATATTTGTTGTAAAATTGTACCAAATCAATTTTCTAAAAGACTAGGACATATTTATTGCACAATTGACCAAATGGTTGGGTTTAAAAAGTTTTGATCTACCTCCCGTGAAAAATACTAATTTCTGTCGATTCAGTTGGAAGCGGGTCAAATTTGAACTGCAACTGCCTCGTAGTTTGCTCTTTATTTTTTCCCAAAATCATTTATAGGTACATAAGTATCAATTTAATCAGATAAACATCAAAAGTTTTTCAAGATTCTACCACTAGCTAGGAACGTTCAAGCCCGCCGTTTTGACAGCATTTTGAAACGGACATAAAAAATTCAAAAAAATAAATAATTTGGAAAACCTTCACATTCTGTCATTATATGTGACCAAGTTGCCAGAAAAAATAATAAACTTGTAATACAACAATTATTTTAAAAAAGTGTTCTCAGAAATGAGCTATCATGCTTGAAGATTCATGGCTTTGAAGCCAAATGATCAACCTTGTTGCCACATTCATGGCATTGTGTGTTCAAATGATCTCATATTGTGCACAAGGGTGCATCTTGGAATTCCAAACAATGTTGCCTAAGGGAGTTTTCATTTTCTTTGCACGGAAATTTCATTTTCCATTTTTTTGAGTGGCTGAAATGAGTTTTTATTGTGAAGGGCCTACCATATATTTGTTGCAAAATTGTACCAAATAAATTTTCTAAAATACTACGACATATTTAATGCACAATTAACCAAATGGTTGGGTGTAACAAGTTTTGATCCATCTCTCGTGAAAAAGACAAATTTCTATAGATTTACTTGGAAGCGGGTCAAATTTGAACTACAGCTGCCTCGTAGTTTGCTCTTTATTTTTTTGAATAATAATTTATAGGTACATAAGTGTCTATTTAATCAGAAAAACATCAAAAGTTTTCCAAGATTCAACCACTAGCTAGGAACGGTCAAGCCCGCCGTTTTGACCCCATTTTGAAACGGGCATAAATAATTCAAAAAAAATCTAAAAATTGGAAAACCTTCGCATTGTGTCATTATATGTGACCAAGTTGCCAGAAAAAATAATAAACTTGTAATACAGCAATTATTTTAAAAATGTTCTCTAAAATGAGGTATCATGCATGAAGATTCATGGCTTTCAAGCCAAATGATCAATCTTGTGGCCACATTCATGGCATAGTTTGTTGAAATGATCTCATATTGTGCACAAGGGTGCATCTTGGAATTCCAAACAATGTTGCCTAAGGGAGTTTTCATTTTCTTTGCACGGAAATTTCATTTTTCCATTTTTTGAGAGCCTGAAAGGAGTTTTTATTGTGAAGGACCTACCATATATTTGTTGTAAAATTGTACCAAATCAATTTTCTAAAAGACTAGGACATATTTATTGCACAATTGACCAAATGGTTGGTTTTAAAAAGTTTTGATCTACCTCCCGTGAAAAACACTAATTTCTGCCGATTCAGCTGGAAGCGGGTCAAATTTGAACTGCAACTGCCTCGTAGTTTGCTCTTTATTTTTTCCCAAAATCATTTATAGGTACATAAGTATCAATTTAATCAGATAAACATCAAAAGTTTTTCAAGATTCTACCACTAGCTAGGAACGTTCAAGCCCGCCGTTTTGACAGCATTTTGAAACGGACATAAAAAATTCAAAAAAATAAATAATTTGGAAAACCTTCACATTCTGTCATTATATGTGACCAAGTTGCCAGAAAAAATAATAAACTTGTAATACAACAATTATTTTAAAAAAGTGTTCTCAGAAATGAGCTATCATGCTTGAAGATTCATGGCTATCAAGCCAAATGATCAACCTTGTTGCCACATTCATGGCATTGTTTGTTCAAATGATCTCATATTGTGCACAAGGGTGCATCTTGGAATTCCAAACAATTTTGCCTAAGGGAGTTTTCTCTTTCTTTGCACGGAAGTTTCATTTTCCATTCTTTTGCGTGGCTGAAATGAGTTTTTATTGTGAAGGGCCTACCATATATTTGTTGCAAAATTGTACCAAATAAATTTTCTAAAATACTAGGACATATTTAATGCACAATTGACCAAATGGTTGGGTGTAAAAAGTTTTGATCCACCTCTTGTGAAAAAGACTAATTTCTGCCCATTCAGGTAGAAGCGGGTCAAATTTGAACTGTAAATGCCTCGTAGTTTGCTCTTTATTTTTTCCCAAAATCATTTATAGGTACATAAGTATCAATTTAATCAGATAAACATCAAAAGTTTTTCAAGATTCAACCACTAGCTTGTAACGGTCAAGCCCGCCATTTTGACCGCATTTTGAAACGGGCATAAGAAATTCAAAAAAACAAAAAATGGAAAACCTTCGCATTGTGTCATTATATGTGACAAAGTTGCCAGAAAAAATAATAAACTTGTAATACTGCAATTATTTTTAAAAATTGTTCTCGGAAATGAGTTATCATGCGTGAAGATTCATGGCTTTCGAACTAAATGATTAATCATATGGCCACATTCATGGCATAGTTTGTTCAATGATCTCATATTCTGCACAATGGTGCATCTTGGAATTCCAAACAATGTCGCCTGAGGGAGTTTTCATTTTCTTTGCACGGAATTTCATTTTCAATTTTTTGAGTGCCCGAAATGAGTTTTTATTGTGAAGGACCTACTATATATGTGTAGCAAAATTGGACCAAATCATTTTTCTAAAATACTAGGACATATTTAATGCACAATTAACCAAATGGTTGCGTGTAAAAAGTTTTGATCCATCTCTCTTGAAAAAGACAAATTTCTACAGATATAGTTGGAAGTGGGTCAAATTTGAACTATAGCTGCCTCGTAGTTTGCTCTTTATTTTTTTCGAAAAATAATTTATAGGTACATAAGTGTCTATTTAATCAGAGAAACATGAAAAGTTTTCCAAGATTCAACCACTAGCTAGGAACGGTCAAGCCCGCCGTTTTGACCCCATTTTGAAACGGGCATAAATAATTCAAAAAAATCTAAAAATTGGAAAACCTTCGCATTTTTTCATTATATGTGACCAAGTTGCCAGAAAAAATATTAAACTTGTAATACATCAATTATTTTAAAAATGTACTCCAAAATGAGTAACATGCGTGAAGATTCATGGCTTTCAAGCCAAATGATCAATCTTGTGGCCACATTCATGGCATAGTTTGTTCAAATGATCTCATATTGTGCACAAGGGTGCATCTTGGAATTCCAAACAATGTAGCCTAAGGGAGTTTTCATTTTCTTTGCACGGAAATTACATTTTTCCAATTTTTGAGAGCCTGAAAGGAGTTTTTATTGTGAAGGACCTACCATATATTTGTTGTAAAATTGTACCAAATAAATTTTCTAAAAGACTAGGACATATTTAATGCACAATTGACCAAATGGTTGGGTCTAAAAAGTTTTGATCTACCTCCTGTGAAAAACACTAATTTCTGCCGATTCAGCTGGAAGCGGGTCAAATTTGAACTGCAACTGCCTCGTAGTTTGCTCTTTATTTTTTCCCAAAATCATTTATAGGTACATATGTATCAATTTAATCAGATAAACATCAAAAGTTTTCCTAGATTCAACCACTAGCTAGGAACGTTCAAGCCCGCCGTTTTGACAGCATTTTGAAACGGACATAAAAAATTCAAAAAAAAACAATAATTTGGAAAACCTTCGCATTCTGTCATTATATGTGACCAAGTTGCCAGAAAAAATAATAAACTTGTAATACAACAATTATTTTAAAAAAGTGTTCTCAGAAATGAGCTATCATCCGTGAAGATTCATGGCTTTCAAGCCAAATGATCAACCTTGTTGCCACATTCATGGCATTGTTTGTTCAAATGATCTCATATTGTGCACAAGGGTGCATCTTGGAATTCCCACCAATGTTGCCTAAGGGAGTTTTCATTTTCTTTGCACGGAAATTACATTTTTCCAATTTTTGAGAGCCTGAAAGGAGTTTTTATTGTGAAGGACCTACCATATATTTGTTGTAAAATTGTACCAAATAAATTTTCTAAAAGACTAGGACATATTTAATGCACAATTGACCAAATGGTTGGGTCTAAAAAGTTTTGATCTACCTCCTGTGAAAAACACTAATTTCTGCCGATTCAGCTGGAAGCGGGTCAAATTTGAACTGCAACTGCCTCGTAGTTTGCTCTTTATTTTTTCCCAAAATCATTTATAGGTACATATGTATCAATTTAATCAGATAAACATCAAAAGTTTTCCTAGATTCAACCACTAGCTAGGAACGTTCAAGCCCGCCGTTTTGACAGCATTTTGAAACGGACATAAAAAATTCAAAAAAAACAATAATTTGGAAAACCTTCGCATTCTGTCATTATATGTGACCAAGTTGCCAGAAAAAATAATAAACTTGTAATACAACAATTATTTTAAAAAAGTGTTCTCAGAAATGAGCTATCATCCGTGAAGATTCATGGCTTTCAAGCCAAATGATCAACCTTGTTGCCACATTCATGGCATTGTTTGTTCAAATGATCTCATATTGTGCACAAGGGTGCATCTTGGAATTCCCACCAATGTTGCCTAAGGGAGTTTTCATTTTCTTTGCACGGAAATTTCATTTTCCATTTTTTTGAGTAGCTGAAATGAGTTTTTATTGTGAAGGGCCTACCATATATTTGTTGCAAAATTGTACCAAATAAATTTTCAAATATACTAGGACATATTTAATGCACAATTGACCAAATGGTTGGGTGTAAAAAGTTTTGATCCACCTCTTGTGAAAAAGACTAATTTCTGCCCATTCAGCTAGAAGCGGGTCAAATTTGAACTGTAATGCCTCGTAGTTTGCTCTTTATTTTTTCCCAAAATCATTTATAGGTACATAAGTATCAATTTAATCAGATAAACATCAAAAGTTTTTCAAGACTCAACCACTAGCTTATAACGGTCAAGCCCGCCATTTTGACTGCATTTTGAAATGGGCATAAGAAATTCAAAAAAACAAAAAATGGAAAACCTTCGCATTGTGTCATTATATGTGACGAAGTTGCCAGAAAAAATAATAAACTTTTAATACTGCAATTATTTTAAAAAAGTGTTCTCAGAAATGAGTTATCATGCGTGAAGATTCATGGCTTTCGAACTAAATGATTAATCATATGGCCACATTCATGGCATAGTTTGTTCAAATGATCTCATATTCTGCACAATGGTGCATCTTGGAATTCCAAACAATGTCGCCTGAGGGAGTTTTCATTTTCTTTGCACGGAATTTCATTTTCAATTTTTTGAGTGCCCGAAATGAGTTTTTATTGTGAAGGACCTACTATATATGTGTAGAAAAATTGGACCAAATCATTTTTCTAAAATACTAGGACATATTTAATGCACAATTAACCAAATGGTTGTGTGTAAAAAGTTTTGATCCATCTCTCGGGAAAAAGACAAATTTCTACAGATATAGTTGGAAGTGGGTCAAATTTGAACTACAGCTGCCTCGTAGTTTGCTCTTTATTTTTTTCGAAAAATAATTTATAGGTACATAAGTGTCTATTTAATCAGAGAAACATGAAAAGTTTTCCAAGATTCAACCACTAGCTAGGAAAGGTCAAGCCCGCCGTTTTGACCCCATTTTGAAACGGGCATAAATAATTCAAAAAAATCTAAAAATTCGAAAACCTTCGCATTGTGTCATTATATGTGACCAAGTTGCCAGAAAAAATAATAAACTTGTAATACGGCAATTATTTTAAAAAATGTTCTCAGTAATGAGGTATCATGCGTGAAGATTCATGGCTTTCAAGCCAAATGATCAATCTTGTGGCCACATTCATGGCATAGTTTGTTCAAATGATCTCATATTGTGCACAAGGGTGCATCTTGGAATTCCAAACAATGTTGCCTAAGGGAGTTTTCATTTTCTTTGCACGGAAATTTCATTTTTCCATTTTTTGAGTGCCTGAAATGAGTTTTTATTGTGAAGGGCCTACCATATATTTGTTGCAAAATTGTACCAAATAAATTTTCTAAAATACTAGGACATATTTAATGCACAATTGACCAAATGGTTGGGTGTAAAAAGTTTTGATCCACCTCTCGTGAAAAAGACTAATTTCTGCCCATTCAGCTAGAAGCGGGTCAAATTTGAACTGTAAATGCCTCGTAGTTTGCTCTTTATTTTTTCCCAAAATCATTTATAGGTACATAAGTATCAATTTAATCAGATAAACATCAAAAGTTTTTCAAGATTCAACCACTAGCTTATAACGGTCAAGCCCGCCATTTTGACCGCATTTTGAAACGGACATAAGAAATTCAAAAAAACAAAAAATGGAAAACCGTCGCATTGTGTCATTATATGTGACGAAGTTGCCAGAAAAAATAATAAACTTTTAATACTACAATTTTTTTTAAAAAGTGTTCTCAGAAATGAGTTATCATGCGTGAAGATTCATGGCTTTCGAACTAAATGATTAATCATATGCCCACATTCATGGCATAGTTTGTTCAAATGATCTCATATTCTGCACAATGGTGCTTCTTGGAATTCCAAACAATTTCGCCTGAGGGAGTTTTCATTTTCTTTGCACGGAATTTCATTTTCAATTTTTTGAGTGCCCGAAATGAGTTTTTATTGTGAAGGACCTACTATATATGTGTAGAAAAATTGGACCAAATCATTTTTCTAAAATACTAGGACATATTTAATGCACAATTAACCAAATGGTTGGGTGTAAAAAGTTTTGATCCATCTCTCGGGAAAAAGACAAATTTCTACAGATATAGTTGGAAGTGGGTCAAATTTGAACTACAGCTGCCTCGTAGTTTGCTCTTTATTTTTTTCGAAAAATAATTTATAGGTACATAAGTGTCTATTTAATCAGAGAAACATGAAAAGTTTTCCAAGATTCAACCACTAGCTAGGAACGGTCAATCCCGCCGTTTTGACCCCATTTTGAAACGGGCATAAATAATTCAAAGAAATCTAAAAATTGGCAAACCTTCGCATTGTGTCATTATATGTGACCAAGTTGCCAGAAAAAATAATAAACTTGTAATACGGCAATTATTTTAAAAAATGTTCTCAGAAATGAGGTATCATGCGTGAAGATTCATGGCTTTCAAGCCAAATGATCAATCTTGTGTCCACATTCATGGCATAGTTTGTTCAAATGATCTCATATTGTGCACAAGGGTGCATCTTGGAATTTCAAACAATGTTGCCTAAGGGAGTTTTCATTTTCTTTGCACGGAAATTACATTTTTCCATTTTTTGAGTGCCTGAAATGAGTTTTTATTGTGAAGGGCCTACCATATATTTGTTGCAAAATTGTACCAAATAAATTTTCTAAAATACTAGGACATATTTAATGCACAATTGACCAAATGGTTGGGTGTAAAAAGTTTTGATCCACCTCTCGTGAAAAAGACTAATTTCTGCCCATTCAGCTAGAAGGGGGTCAAATTTGAAATGTAAATGCCTCGTAGTTTGCTCTTTATTTTTTCCCAAAATCATTTATAGGTACATAAGTATCAATTTAATTAGATAAACATCAAAAGTTTTTCAAGATTCAACCACTAGCTTATAACGGTCAAGCCCGCCATTTTGACCGCATTTTGAAACGGGCATAAAAAATTCAAAAAAACAAAAAAATGGAAAACCTTCGCATTGTGTCATTATATGTGACGAAGTTGCGAGAAAAAATAATAAACTTGTAATACGACAATTATTTTAAAAAATGTTCTCAGAAATGAGGTATCATGCGTAAAGATTCATGGCTTTCAAGCCAAATGATCAATCTTGTGGCCACATTCATGGCATAGTTTGTTCAAATGATCTCATATTGTGCACAAGGGTGCATCTTGGAATTCCAATCAATGTTGCCTAAGGGTGTTTTCATTTTCTTTGCACGGAAATTTCATTTTCCATTTTTTTGAGTAGCTGAAATGAGTTTTTATTATGAAGGGCCTACCATATATTTGTTGCAAAATTGTACCAAATAAATTTTCAAAAATACTAGGACATATTTAATGCACAATTGACCAAATGGTTGGGTGTAAAAAGTTTTGATCCACCTCTTGTGAAAAAGACTAATTTCTGCCCATTCAGCTAGAAGCGGGTCAAATTTGAACTGTAATGCCTCGTAGTTTGCTCTTTATTTTTCCCAAAATCATTTATAGGTACATAAGTATCAATTTAATCAGATAAACATCAAAAGTTTTTCAAGATTCAACCACTAGCTTATAACGGTCAAGCCCGCCATTTTGACCGCATTTTGAAATGGGCATAAGAAATTCAAAAAAACAAAAAATGGAAAACCTTCGCATTGTGTCATTATATGTGACGAAGTTGCCAGAAAAAATAATAAACTTTTAATACTGCAATTATTTTAAAAAAGTGTTCTCAGAAATGAGTTATCATGCGTGAAGATTCATGGCTTTCGAACTAAATGATTAATCATATGGCCACATTCATGGCATAGTTTGTTCAAATGATCTCATATGCTGCACAATGGTGCATCTTGGAATTCCAAACAATGTCGCCTGAGGGAGTTTTCATTTTCTTTGCACGGAATTTCATTTTCAATTTTTTGAGTGCCCGAAATGAGTTTTTATTGTGAAGGACCTACTATATATGTGTAGAAAAATTGGACCAAATCATTTTTCTAAAATACTAGGACATATTTAATGCACAATTAACCAAATGGTTGGGTGTAAAAAGTTTTGATCCATCTCTCGGGAAAAAGACAAATTTCTACAGATATAGTTGGAAGTGGGTCAAATTTGAACTACAGCTGCCTCGTAGTTTGCTCTTTATTTTTTTCGAAAAATAATTTATAGGTACATAAGTGTCTATTTAATCAGAGAAACATGAAAAGTTTTCCAAGATTCAACCACTAGCTAGGAACGGTCAAGCCCGCCGTTTTGACCCCATTTTGAAACGGGCATAAATAATTCAAAAAAATCTAAAAATTGGAAAACCTTCGCATTGTGTCATTATATGTGACCAAGTTGCCAGAAAAAATAATAAACTTGTAATACGGCAATTATTTTAAAGAATGTTCTCAGAAATGAGGTATCATGCGTGAAGATTCATGGCTTTCAAGCCAAATGATCAATCTTGTGGCCACATTCATGGCATAGTTTGTTCAAATGATCTCATATTGTGCACAAGGGTGCATCTTGGAATTCCAAACAATGTTGCCTAAGGGAGTTTTCATTTTCTTTGCACGGAAATTTCATTTTTCCATTTTTTGAGTGGCTGAAATGAGTTTTTATTGTGAAGGGCCTACCATATATTTGTTGCAAAATTGTACCAAATAAATTTTCTAAAATACTAGGACATATTTAATGCACAATTGACCAAATGGTTGGGTGTAAAAAGTTTTGATCCACCTCTCGTGAAAAAGACTAATTTCTGCCCATTCAGCTAGAAGCGGGTCAAATTTGAACTGTAAATGCCTCGTAGTTTGCTCTTTATTTTTTCCCAAAATCATTTATAGGTACATAAGTATCAATTTAATCAGATAAACATCAAAAGTTTTTCAAGATTCAACCACTAGCTTATAACGGTCAAGCCCGCCATTTTTTACCGCATTTTGAAACGGGCATAAGAAATTCAAAAAAACAAAAAATGGAAAACCTTCGCATTGTGTCATTATATGTGACGAAGTTGCCAGAAAAAATAATAAACTTTTAATACTGCAATTATTTTAAAAAAGTGTTCTCAGAAATGAGTTATCATGCGTGAAGATTCATGGCTTTTGAACTAAATGATTAATCATATGGCCACATTCATGGCATAGTTTGTTCAAATGATCTCATATTCTGCACAATGGTGCATCTTGGAATTCTAAACAATGTCGCCTGAGGGAGTTTTCATTTTCTTTGCACGGAATTTCATTTTCAATTTTTTGAGTGCCCGAAATGAGTTTTTATTGTGAAGGACCTACTATATATGTGTAGAAAAATTGGACCAAATCATTTTTCTAAAATACTAGGACATATTTAATGCACAATTAACCAAATGGTTGGGTGTAAAAAGTTTTGATCCATCTCTGGGGAAAAAGACAAATTTCTACAGATATAGTTGGAAGTGGGTCAAATTTGAACTACAGCTGCCTCGTAGTTTGCTCTTTATTTTTTTCGAAAAATAATATATAGGTACATAAGTGTCTATTTAATCAGAGAAACATGAAAAGTTTTCCAAGATTCAACCACTAGCTAGTAACGGTCAAGCCCGCCGTTTTGACCCCATTTTGAAACGGGCATAAATAATTCAAAAAAATCTAAAAATTGGAAAACCTTCGCATTGTGTCATTATATGTGACCAAGTTGCCAGAAAAAATAATAAACTTGTAATACGGCAATTATTTTAAAAAATGTTCTCAGAAATGAGGTATCATGCGTGAAGATTCATGGCTTTCAAGCAAAATGATCAATCTTGTGGCCACATTCATGGCATAGTTTGTTCAAATGATCTCATATTGTGCACAAGGGTGCATCTTGGAATTCCAAACAATGTTGCCTAAGGGAGTTTTCATTTTCTTTGCACGGAAATTACATTTTTCCATTTTTTGAGTGCCTGAAATGAGTTTTTATTGTGAAGGGCCTACCATATATTTGTTGCAAAATTGTACCAAATAAATTTTCTAAAATACTAGGACATATTTAATGCACAATTGACCAAATGGTTGGGTGTAAAAAGTTTTGATCCACCTCTCGTGAAAAAGACTAATTTCTGCCCATTCAGCTAGAAGCGGGTCAAATTTGAAATGTAAATGCCTCGTAGTTTGCTCTTTATTTTTTCCCAAAATCATTTATAGGTACATAAGTATCAATTTAATCAGATAAACATCAAAAGTTTTTCAAGATTCAACCACTAGCTTATAACGGTCAAGCCCGCCATTTTGAACGCATTTTGAAACGGGCATAAAAAATTCAAAAAAACAAAAATGGAAAACCTTCGCATTGTGTCATTATATGTGACGAAGTTGCGAGAAAAAATAATAAACTTGTAATACTGCAATTATTTTTAAAAGGTGTTCTCGGAAATGAGTTATCATGCGTGAAGATTCATGGCTTTCGAACTAAATGATCAATCATATGGCCACATTCATGGCATAGTTTGTTCAAATGATCTCATATTCTGCACAAAGGTGCATCTTGGAATTCCAAACAATGTTGCCTGAGGGAGTTTCATTTTCTTTGCACGGAATTTCATTTTCAATTTTTTGAGTGCCTAAAATGAGTTTTTATTGTGAAGGACCTACTATATATGTGTAGCAAAATTGGACCAAATCATTTTTCTAAAATACTAGGACATATTTAATGCACAATTAACCAAATGGTTGGGTGTAACAAGTTTTGATCCATCTCTCGTGAAAAAGACAAATTTCTACAGATTTACTTGGAAGCGGGTCAAATTTGAACTACAGCTGCCTCATAGTTTTCTCTTTATTTTTTTGAATAATAATTTATAGGTACATAAGTGTCTATTTAATCAGAGAAACATGAAAAGTTTTCCAAGATTCAACCACTAGCTAAGAACGGTCAAGCTCGCCGTTTTGACCCCATTTTGAAACGGGCATAAATAATTCAAAAAAATTTAAAAATTGGAAAACCTTCGCATTCTGTCATTATATGTGACCAAGTTGCCAGAAAAAATAATAAACTTGTTATACGGCAATTATTTTAAAAAATGTTCTCAGAAATGAGGTATCATGCGTAAAGATTCATGGCTTTCAAGCCAAATGATCAATCTTGTGGCCACATTCATGGCATAGTTTGTTCAAATGATCTCATATTGTGCACAAGGGTGCATCTTGGAATTCCAATCAATGTTGCCTAAGGGTGTCTTCATTTTCTTTGCACGGAAATTTCATTTTTCCATTTTTTGAGTGCCTGAAATGAGTTTTATTGTGAAGGGCCTACCATATATTTGTTGCAAAATTGTACCAAATAAATTTTCTAAAATACTAGGACATATTTAATGCACAATTGACCAAATGGTTGGGTGTAAAAAGTTTTGATCCACCTCTCATGAAAAGACTAATTTCTGCCCATTCAATTGGAAGCGGGTCAAATTTGAACTACAAATGCCTCGTAGTTTGCTCTTTATTTTTTCCCAAAGTCATTTATAGGTACATAAGTATCAATTTAATAAGATAAACTTCAAAAGTTTTTCAAGATTCACCCACTAGCTTATAACGGTCAAGCCCGCCATTTTGACCGCATTTTGAAACAGGCATAAGAAATTCAAAAAAACAAAAAATGGAAAACCTTCGCATTGTGTCATTATATGTGACGAAGTTGCCAGAAAAAATAATAAACTTTTAATAATGCAATTATTTTAAAAAAGTGTTCTCAGAAATGAGTTATCATGCGTGAAGATTCATGGCTTTCGAACTAAATGATTAATCATATGGCCACATTCATGGCATAGTTTGTTCAAATGATCTCATATTCTGCACAATGGTGCATCTTGGAATTCCAAACAATGTCGCCTGAGGGAGTTTTCATTTTCTTTGCACGGAATTTCATTTTCAATTTTTTGAGTGCCCGAAATGAGTTTTTATTGTGAAGGACCTACTATATATGTGTAGCAAAATTGGACCAAATCATTTTTCTAAAATACTAGGACATATTTAATGCACAATTAACCAAATGGTTGGGTGTAAAAAGTTTTGATCCATCTCTCGGGAAAAAGACAAATTTCTATAGATATAGTTGGAAGTGGGTCAAATTTGAACTACAGCTGCCTCATAGTTTGCTCTTTATTTTTTTTCGAAAAATAATTTATAGGTACATAAGTGTCTATTTAATCAGAGAAACATGAAAAGTTTTCCATGATTCAACCACTAGCTAGGAACGGTCCCGCCGTTTTGACCCCATTTTGAAACGGGCATTAATAATTCAAAAAAATCTAAAAATTGGAAAACCTTCGCATTGTGTCATTATATGTGACCAAGTTGCCAGAAAAAATAATAAACTTGTAATACGGCAATTATTTTAAAAAATGTTCTCAGAAATGAGGTATCATGAGTGAAGATTCATGGCTTTCAAGCCAAATGATCAATCTTGTGGCCACATTCATGGCATAGTTTGTTCAAATGATCTCATATTGTGCACAAGGGTGCATCTTGGAATTCCAAACAATGTTGCCTAAGGGAGTTTTCATTTTCTTTGCACGGAAATTACATTTTTCCATTTTTTGAGTGCCTGAAATGAGTTTTTATTGTGAAGGGCCTACCATATATTTGTTGCAAAATTGTACCAAATAAATTTTCTAAAATACTAGGACATATTTAATGCACAATTGACCAAATGGTTGGGTGTAAAAAGTTTTGATCCACCTCTCGTGAAAAAGACTAATTTCTGCCCATTCAGCTAGAAGCGGGTCAAATTTGAAATGTAAATGCCTCGTAGTTTGCTCTTTATTTTTTCCCAAAATCATTTATAGGTACATAAGTATCAATTTAATCAGATAAACATCAAAAGTTTTTCAAGATTCAACCACTAGCTTATAACGGTCAAGCCCGCCATTTTGAACGCATTTTGAAACGGGCATAAAAAATTCAAAAAAACAAAAATGGAAAACCTTCGCATTGTGTCATTATATGTGACGAAGTTGCGAGAAAAAATAATAAACTTGTAATACTGCAATTATTTTTAAAAGGTGTTCTCGGAAATGAGTTATCATGCGTGAAGATTCATGGCTTTCGAACTAAATGATCAATCATATGGCCACATTCATGGCATAGTTTGTTCAAATGATCTCATATTCTGCACAAAGGTGCATCTTGGAATTCCAAACAATGTTGCCTGAGGGAGTTTCATTTTCTTTGCACGGAATTTCATTTTCAATTTTTTGAGTGCCTAAAATGAGTTTTTATTGTGAAGGACCTACTATATATGTGTAGCAAAATTGGACCAAATCATTTTTCTAAAATACTAGGACATATTTAATGCACAATTAACCAAATGGTTGGGTGTAACAAGTTTTGATCCATCTCTCGTGAAAAAGACAAATTTCTACAGATTTACTTGGAAGCGGGTCAAATTTGAACTACAGCTGCCTCATAGTTTTCTCTTTATTTTTTTGAATAATAATTTATAGGTACATAAGTGTCTATTTAATCAGAGAAACATGAAAAGTTTTCCAAGATTCAACCACTAGCTAAGAACGGTCAAGCTCGCCGTTTTGACCCCATTTTGAAACGGGCATAAATAATTCAAAAAAATTTAAAAATTGGAAAACCTTCGCATTCTGTCATTATATGTGACCAAGTTGCCAGAAAAAATAATAAACTTGTTATACGGCAATTATTTTAAAAAATGTTCTCAGAAATGAGGTATCATGCGTAAAGATTCATGGCTTTCAAGCCAAATGATCAATCTTGTGGCCACATTCATGGCATAGTTTGTTCAAATGATCTCATATTGTGCACAAGGGTGCATCTTGGAATTCCAATCAATGTTGCCTAAGGGTGTCTTCATTTTCTTTGCACGGAAATTTCATTTTTCCATTTTTTGAGTGCCTGAAATGAGTTTTATTGTGAAGGGCCTACCATATATTTGTTGCAAAATTGTACCAAATAAATTTTCTAAAATACTAGGACATATTTAATGCACAATTGACCAAATGGTTGGGTGTAAAAAGTTTTGATCCACCTCTCATGAAAAGACTAATTTCTGCCCATTCAATTGGAAGCGGGTCAAATTTGAACTACAAATGCCTCGTAGTTTGCTCTTTATTTTTTCCCAAAGTCATTTATAGGTACATAAGTATCAATTTAATAAGATAAACTTCAAAAGTTTTTCAAGATTCACCCACTAGCTTATAACGGTCAAGCCCGCCATTTTGACCGCATTTTGAAACAGGCATAAGAAATTCAAAAAAACAAAAAATGGAAAACCTTCGCATTGTGTCATTATATGTGACGAAGTTGCCAGAAAAAATAATAAACTTTTAATAATGCAATTATTTTAAAAAAGTGTTCTCAGAAATGAGTTATCATGCGTGAAGATTCATGGCTTTCGAACTAAATGATTAATCATATGGCCACATTCATGGCATAGTTTGTTCAAATGATCTCATATTCTGCACAATGGTGCATCTTGGAATTCCAAACAATGTCGCCTGAGGGAGTTTTCATTTTCTTTGCACGGAATTTCATTTTCAATTTTTTGAGTGCCCGAAATGAGTTTTTATTGTGAAGGACCTACTATATATGTGTAGCAAAATTGGACCAAATCATTTTTCTAAAATACTAGGACATATTTAATGCACAATTAACCAAATGGTTGGGTGTAAAAAGTTTTGATCCATCTCTCGGGAAAAAGACAAATTTCTATAGATATAGTTGGAAGTGGGTCAAATTTGAACTACAGCTGCCTCATAGTTTGCTCTTTATTTTTTTTCGAAAAATAATTTATAGGTACATAAGTGTCTATTTAATCAGAGAAACATGAAAAGTTTTCCATGATTCAACCACTAGCTAGGAACGGTCCCGCCGTTTTGACCCCATTTTGAAACGGGCATTAATAATTCAAAAAAATCTAAAAATTGGAAAACCTTCGCATTGTGTCATTATATGTGACCAAGTTGCCAGAAAAAATAATAAACTTGTAATACGGCAATTATTTTAAAAAATGTTCTCAGAAATGAGGTATCATGAGTGAAGATTCATGGCTTTCAAGCCAAATGATCAATCTTGTGGCCACATTCATGGCATAGTTTGTTCAAATGATCTCATATTGTGCACAAGGGTGCATCTTGGAATTCCAAACAATGTTGCCTAAGGGAGTTTTCATTTTCTTTGCACGGAAATTTCATTTTTCCATTTTTTGAGTGCCTGAAATGAGTTTTTGTTGTGAAGGGCCTACCATATATTTGTTGCAAAATTGTACCAAATAAATTTTCTAAAATACTAGGACATATTTAATGCACAATTGACCAAATGGTTGGGTGTAAAAAGTTTTGATCCACCTCTCGTGAAAAAGACTAATTTCTGCCCATTCAGCTAGAAGCGGGTCAAATTTGAACTGTAAATGCCTCGTAGTTTGCTCTTTATTTTTTCCCAAAATAATTTATAGGTACATAAGTATCAATTTAATCAGATAAACATCAAAAGTTTTTCAAGATTCAACCACTAGCTTATAACGGTCAAGCCCGCCATTTTGACCGCATTTTGAAACGGGCATAAAAAATTCAAAAAAACAAAAAATGGAAAACCTTCGCATTGTGTCATTATATGTGACGAAGTTGCACGAAAAAATAATAAACTTTTAATACTGCAATTATTTTAAAAAAGTGTTCTCAGAAATGAGTTATCATGCGTGAAGATTCATGGCTTTCGAACTAAATGATTAATCATATGGCCACATTCATGGCATAGTTTGTTCAAATGATCTCATATTCTGCACAATGGTGCATCTTGGAATTCCAAACAATGTCGCCTGAGGGAGTTTTCATTTTCTTTGCACGGAATTTCATTTTCAATTTTTTGAGTGCCCAAAATGAGTTTTTATTGTGAAGGACCTACTATATATGTGTAGCAAAATTGGAGCAAATCATTTTTCTAAAATACTAGGACATATTTAATGCACAATTAACCAAATGGTTGGGTGTAAAAAGTTTTGATCCATCTCTCGGGAAAAAGACAAATTTCTACAGATATAGTTGGAAGTGGGTCAAATTTGAACTACAGCTGCCTCATAGTTTGCTCTTTATTTTTTTCGAAAAATAATTTATAGGTACATAAGTGTCTATTTAATCAGAGAAACATGAAAAGTTTTCCAAGATTCAACCACTAGCTAGGAACGGTCAAGCCCGCCGTTTTGACCCCATTTTGAAACGGGCATAAATAATTCAAAAAAAATCTAAAAATTGGAAAACCTTCGCATTGTGTCATTATATGTGACCAAGTTGCCAGAAAAAATAATAAACTTGTAATACGGCAATTATTTTAAAAAATGTTCTCAGAAATGAGGTATCATGTGTGAAGATTCATGGCTTTCAAGCCAAATGATCAATCTTGTGGCCACATTCATGGCATAGTTTGTTCAAATGATCTCATATTGTGCACAAGGGTGCATCTTGGAATTCCAAACAATGTTGCCTAAGGGAGTTTTCATTTTCTTTGCACGGAAATTTCATTTTTCCATTTTTTGAGTGCCTGAAATGAGTTTTTATTGTGAAGGGCCTACCATATATTTGTTGCAAAATTGTACCAAATAAATTTTCTAAAATACTAGGACATATTTAATGCACAATTGACCAAATGGTTGGGTGTAAAAAGTTTTGATCCACCTCTCGTGAAAAAGACTAATTTCTGCCCATTCAGCTAGAAGGGGGTCAAATTTGAACTGTAAATGCCTCGTAGTTTGCTCTTGATTTTTTCCCAAAATCATTTATAGGTACATAAGTATCAATTTAATCAGATAAACATCAAAAGTTTTTCAAGATTCAACCACTAGCTTATAACGGTCAAGCCCGCCATTTTGACCGCATTTTGAAACGGGCATAAAAAATTCAAAAAAACAAAAAATGGAAAACCTTCGCATTGTGTCATTATATGTGACGAAGTTGCGAGAAAAAATAATAAAGTTGTAATACTGCAATTATTTTTAAAAGGTGTTCTTGGAAATGAGTTATCATGCGTGAAGATTCATGGCTTTCGAACTAAATGATCAATCATATGGCCACATTCATGGCATAGTTTGTTCAAATGATCTCATATTCTGCACAAGGGTGCATCTTGGGATTCAAAACAATGTTGCCTGAGGTAGTTTAATTTTCTTTGCACGGAATTTCATTTTCAATTTTTTGAGTGCCTAAAATGAGTTTTTATTGTGAAGGACCTACTATATATGTGTAGTAAAATTGGACCAAATCATTTTTCTAAAATACTACGACATATTTAATGCACAATTAACCAAATGGTTGGGTGTAAAAACTTTTGATCCATCTCTCTTGAAAAAGACAAATTTCTACAGATATAGTTGGAAGTGGGTCAAATTTGAACTACAGCTGCCTCGTAGTTTGCTCTTTATTTTTTTCGAAAAATAATTTATAGGTACATAAGTGTCTATTTAATCTGAGAAACATGAAAAGTTTTCCAAGATTCAACCACTAGCTAGGAACGGTCAAGCCCGCCGTTTTGACCCCATTTTGAAACGGGCATAAATAATTCAAAAAAATCAAAAATTGGAAAACCTTCGCATTTTTTCATTATATGTGACCAAGTTGCCAGAAAAAATAATAAACTTGTAATACGACAAATATTTTAAAAAATGTTCTCAGAAATGAGGTATCATGCGTAAAGATTCATGGCTTTCAAGCCAAATGATCAATCTTGTGGCCACATTCATGGCATAGTTTGTTCAAATGATCTCATATTGTGCACAAGGGTGCATCTTGGAATTCCAATCAATGTTGCCTAAGGGTGTTTTCATTTTCTTTGCACGGAAATTTCATTTTTCCATTTTTTGAGTGCTTGAAATGAGTTTTTATTGTGAAGGGCCTACCATATATTTGTTGCAAAATTGTACCAAATAAATTTTCTAAAATACTAGGACATATTTAATGCACAATTGACCAAATGGTTGGGTGTAAAAAGTTTTGATCCACCTCTCATGAAAAGACAAATTTCTGCCCATTCAACTGGAAGCGGGTCAAATTTGAACTACAAATGCCTCGTAGTTTGCTCTTTATTTTTTCCCAAAGTCATTTATAGGTACATAAGTATCAATTTAATCAGATAAACATCAAAAGTTTTTCAAGATTCAACCACTAGCTTATAACGGTCAAGCCCGCCATTTTGACCGCATTTTGAAACGGGCATAAAAAATTCAAAAAAACAAAAAATGGAAAACCCTCGCATTGTGTCATTATATGTGATGAAGTTGCGAGAAAAAATAATAAACTTGTAATACTGCAATTATTTTTAAAAGGTGTTCTCGGAAATGAGTTATCATGCGTGAAGATTCATGGCTTTCGAACTAAATGATCAATCATATGGCCACATTCATGGCATAGTTTGTTCAAATGATCTCATATTCTACACAAGGGTGCATCTTGGAATTCCAAACAATGTTGCCTGAGGGAGTTTCATTTTCTTTGCACGGAATTTCATTTTCAATTTTTTGAGTGCCTAAAATGAGTTTTTATTGTGAAGGACCTACTATATATGTGTAGCAAAATTGGACCAAATCATTTTTCTAAAATACTAGGACATATTTAATGCACAATTAACCAAATGGTTGGGTGTAACAAGTTTTGATCCCTCTCTCCTGAAAAAGATAAATTTCTACAGATTTACTTGCAAGCGGGTCAAATTTGAACTACAGCTGCCTCGTAGTTTGCTCTTTATTTTTTTCGAAAAATAATTTATAGGTACATAAGTGTCTATTTAATAAGAGAAATATGAAAAGTTTTCCAAGATTCAACCACTAGCTAGGAACGGTCAAGCCCGCCGTTTTGACCCCATTTTGAAATGGGCATAAATAATTCAAAAAAATCTAAAAATTGGAAAACCTTCGCATTGTGTCATTATATGTGACCAAGTTGCCAGAAAAAATAATAAACTTGTAATACGGCAATTATTTTAAAAAATGTTCTCTGCAATGAGGTATCATGCGTGAAGATTCATGGCTTTCAAGCCAAATGATCAATCTTGTGGCCACATTCATGGCATAGTTTGTTCAAATGATCTCATATTGTGCACAAGGGTGCATCTTGGAATTCCAAACAATGTTGCCTAAGGGAGTTTTCATTTTCTTTGCACGGAAATTTCATTTTTCCATTTTTTGAGAGCCTGAAAGGAGTTTTTATTGTGAAGGACCTACCATATATTTGTTGTAAAATTGTACCAAATCAATTTTCTAAAAGACTAGGACATATTTATTGCACAATTGACCAAATGGTTGGGTTTAAAAAGTTTTGATCTACCTCCCGTGAAAAACACTAATTTCTGCCGATTCAGCTGGAAGCGGGTCAAATTTGAACTGCAACTGCCTCGTAGTTTGCTCTTTATTTTTTCCCAAAATCATTTATAGGTACATAAGTATCAATCTAATCAGATAAACATCAAAAGTTTTCCAAGATTCAACCACTAGCTAGGAACGTTCAAGGCCGCCGTTTTGACAGCATTTTGAAACGGACATAAAAAATTCAAAAAAATCAATAATTTGGAAAACCTTCACATTCTGTCATTATATGTGACCAAGTTGACAGAAAAAATAATAAACTTGTAATACAATAATTATTTTAAAAAAGTGTTCTCAGAAATGAGCTATCATGCTTGAAGATTCATGGCTTTCAAGCCAAATGATCAACCTTGTTGCCACATTCATGGCATTGTTTGTTCAAATGATCTCATATTGTGCACAAGGGTGCATCTTGGAATTCCAAACAATGTTGCCTATGGGAGTTTTCATTTTCTTTGCACGGAAATTTCATTTTCCATTTTTATGAGTGGCTGAAATGAGTTTTTATTGTGAAGGGCCTACCATATATTTGTTGCAAAATTGTACCAAATAAATTTTCTAAAATACTAGGACATATTTAATGCACAATTGACCAAATGGTTGGGTGTAAAAAGTTTTGATCCACCTCTTGTGAAAAAGACTAATTTCTGCCCATTCAGGTAGAAGCGGGTCAAATTTGAACTGTAAATGCCTCGTAGTTTGCTCTTTAGTTTTTCCCAAAATCATTTATAGGTACATAAGTATCAATTTAATCAGATAAACATCAAAAGTTTTTCAAGATTCAACCACTAGCTTATAACGGTCAAGCCCGCCATTTTGACCGCATTTTGAAACGGGCATAAGAAATTCAAAAAAACAAAAAATGGAAAACCTTCGCATTGTGTCATTATATGTGACAAAGTTGCCAGAAAAAATAATAAACTTGTAATACTGCAATTATTTTTAAAAAGTGTTCTCAGAAATGAGTTATCATGCGTGAAGATTCATGGCTTTCGAACTAAATGATTAATCATATGGCCACATTCATGGCATAGTTTGTTCAAATGATCTCATATTCTGCACAATGGTGCATCTTGGAATTCCAAACAATGTCGCCTGAGGGAGTTTTCATTTTCTTTGCACGGAATTTCATTTTCAATTTTTTGAGTGCCCAAAATGAGTTTTTATTGTGAAGGACCTACTATATATGTGTAGGAAAATTGGACCAAATCATTATTCTAAAATACTAGGACATATTTAGTGCACAATTAACCAAATGGTTGGGTTTAAAAAGTTTTGATCCATCTCTCGTGAAAAAGACAAATTTCTACAGATATAGTTGGAAGTGTGTCAAATTTGAACTACAGCTGCCTCGTAGTTTGCTCTTTATTTGTTTCGAAAAATAATTTATAGGTACATAAGTGTCTATTTATTGAGAGAAACATGAAAAGTTTTCCAAGATTCAACCACTAGCCAGGAACGGTCAAGCCCGCCGTTTTGACCCCATTTTGAAACGGGCATAAATAATTCAAAAAAATCTAAAAATTGGAAAACCTTCGCATTTTTTCATTATATGTGACCAAGTTGCCAGAAAAAATAATAAACTTGTAATACAACAATTATTTTAAAAATGTACTCCAAAATGAGGTATCATGCGTGAAGATTCATGGCTTTCAAGCCAAATGATCAATCTTGTGGCCACATTCATGGCATAGTTTGTTCAAATGATCTAATATTGTGCACAAGGGTGCATATTGGAATTCCAAACAATGTAGCCTAAGGGAGTTTTCATTTTCTTTGCACGGAAATTTCATTTTTCCATTTTTTGAGAGCCTGAAAGGAGTTTTTATTGTGAAGGACCTACCATATATTTGTTGTAAAATTGTACCAAATAAATTTTCTAAAAGACTAGGACATATTTAATGCACAATTGACCAAATGGTTGGGTCTAAAAAGTTTTGATCTACCTCCCGTGAAAAACACTAATTTGTGCCGATTCAGGTGGAAGCGGGTCAAATTTGAACTGCAACTGCCTCGTTGTTTGCTCTTTATTTTTTCCCAAAATCATTTATAGGTACATATGTATCAATTTAATCAGATAAACATCAAAAGTTTTCCAAGATTCAACCACTAGCTAGGAACGTTCAAGCCCGCCGTTTTGAAAGCATTTTGAAATGGAGATAAAAAATTCAAAAAAATCAATAATTTGGAAAACCTTCGCATTCTGTCATTATATGTGACCAAGTTGCCAGAAAAAATAATAAACTTGTAATACAACAATTATTTTAAAAAAGTGTTCTCAGAAATGAGCTATCATCCGTGAAGATTCATGGCTTTCAAGCCAAATGATCAACCTTGTTGCCACATTCATGGCATTGTTTGTTCAAATGATCTCATATTGTGCACAAGGGTGCATCTTGGAATTCCAAACAATGTTGCCTAAGGGAGTTTTCATTTTCTTTGCACGGAAATTTCATTTTCCATTTTTTTGAGTAGCTGAAATGATTTTTTATTGTGAAGGGCCTACCATATATTTGTTGCAAAATTGTACCAAATAAATTTTCTAAAATACTAGGACATATTTAATGCACAATTGACCAAATGGTTGGGTGTAAAAAGTTTTGATCCACCTCTCGTGAAAAAGACTAATTTCTGCCCATTCAACTAGAAGCGGGTCAAATTTGAACTGCAAATGCCTCGTAGTTTGCTCTTTATTTTTTCCCAAAGTCATTTATAGGTACATAAGTATCAGTTTAATCAGATAAACATCAAAAGTTTTTCAAGATTCAACCACTAGCTTATAACGGTCAAGCCCGCCATTTTGACCGCATTTTGAAACGGGCATAGAAAATTCAAAAAAACAAAAAATGGAAAACCTTCGCATTGTGTCATTATATGTGACGAAGTTGCGAGAAAAAATAATAAACTTGTAATACTGCAATTATTTTTAAAAGGTGTTCTCAGAAATGAGTTATCATGCGTGAAGATTCATGGCTTTCGAACTAAATGATTAATCATATGGCCACATTCATGGCATAGTTTGTTCAAATGATCTCATATTCTGCACAATGGTGCATCTTGGAATTCCAAACAATGTCGCCTGAGGGAGTTTTCATTTTCTTTGCACGGAATTTCATTTTCAATTTTTTCAGTGCCCGAAATGAGTTTTTATTGTGAAGGACCTACTATATATGTGTAGCAAAATTGGACCAAATCATTTTTCTAAAATACTAGGACAGATTTAATGCACAATTAACCAAATGGTTGGGTTTAAAAAGTTTTGATCCATCTCTCGTGAAAAAGACAAATTTCTATTGATATAGTTGGAAGTGGGTCAAATTTGAACTACAGCTGCCTCGTAGTTTGTTCTTTATTTGTTTCGAAAAATAATTTATAGGTACATAAGTGTCTATTTATTGAGAGAAACATGAAAAGTTTTCCAAGATTCAACCACTAGCCAGGAACGGTCAAGCCCGCCGTTTTGACCCCATTTTGAAACGGGCATAAATAATTCAAAAAAATCTAAAAATTGGAAAACCTTCGCATTTTTTCATTATATGTGACCAAGTTGCCAGAAAAAATAATAAACTTGTAATACAACAATTATTTTAAAAATGTACTCCAAAATGAGGTATCATGCGTGAAGATTCATGGCTTTCAAGCCAAATGATCAATCTTGTGGCCACATTCATGCCATAGTTTGTTCAAATGATCTAATATTGTGCACAAGGGTGCATATTGGAATTCCAAACAATGTAGCCTAAGGGAGTTTTCATTTTCTTTGCATGGAAATTTCATTTTTCCATTTTTTGAGAGCTTGAAAGGAGTTTTTATTGTGAAGGACCTACCATATATTTGTTGTAAAATTGTACCAAATAAATTTTCTAAAAGACTAGGACATATTTAATGCACAATTGACCAAATGGTTGGGTCTAAAAAGTTTTGATCTACCTCCCGTGAAAAACACTAATTTGTGCCGATTCAGGTGGAAGCGGGTCAAATTTGAACTGCAACTGCCTCGTTGTTTGCTCTTTATTTTTTCCCAAAATCATTTATAGGTACATATGTATCAATTTAATCAGATAAACATCAAAAGTTTTCCAAGATTCAACCACTAGCTAGGAACGTTCAAGCCCGCCGTTTTGAAAGCATTTTGAAATGGAGATAAAAAATTCAAAAAAATCAATAATTTGGAAAACCTTCGCATTTTGTCATTATATGTGACCAAGTTGCCAGAAAAAATAATAAACTTGTAATACAACAATTATTTTAAAAAAGTGTTCTCAGAAATGAGCTATCATCCGTGAAGATTCATGGCTTTCAAGCCAAATGATCAACCTTGTTGCCACATTCATGGCATTGTTTGTTCAAATGATCTCATATTGTGCACAAGGGTGCATCTTGGAATTCCAAACAATGTTGCCTAAGGGAGTTTTCATTTTCTTTGCACGGAAATTTCATTTTCCATTTTTTTGAGTAGCTGAAATGATTTTTTATTGTGAAGGGCCTACCATATATTTGTTGCAAAATTGTACCAAATAAATTTTCTAAAATACTAGGACATATTTAATGCACAATTGACCAAATGGTTGGGTGTAAAAAGTTTTGATCCACCTCTCGTGAAAAAGACTAATTTCTGCCCATTCAACTAGAAGCGGGTCAAATTTGAACTGCAAATGCCTCGTAGTTTGCTCTTTATTTTTTCCCAAAGTCATTTATAGGTACATAAGTATCAGTTTAATCAGATAAACATCAAAAGTTTTTCAAGATTCAACCACTAGCTTATAACGGTCAAGCCCGCCATTTTGACCGCATTTTGAAACGGGCATAGAAAATTCAAAAAAACAAAAAATGGAAAACCTTCGCATTGTGTCATTATATGTGACGAAGTTGCGAGAAAAAATAATAAACTTGTAATACTGCAATTATTTTTAAAAGGTGTTCTCAGAAATGAGTTATCATGCGTGAAGATTCATGGCTTTCGAACTAAATGATTAATCATATGGCCACATTCATGGCATAGTTTGTTCAAATGATCTCATATTCTGCACAATGGTGCATCTTGGAATTCCAAACAATGTCGCATGAGGGAGTTTTCATTTTCTTTGCACGGAATTTCATTTTCAATTTTTTGAGTGCCCGAAATGAGTTTTTATTGTGAAGGACCTACTATATATGTGTAGCAAAATTGGACCAAATCATTTTTCTAAAATACTAGGACAGATTTAATGCACAATTAACCAAATGGTTGGGTTTAAAAAGTTTTGATCCATCTCTCGTGAAAAAGACAAATTTCTATTGATATAGTTGGAAGTGGGTCAAATTTGAACTACAGCTGCCTCGTAGTTTGCTCTTTATTTGTTTCGAAAAATAATTTATAGGTACATAAGTGTCTATTTATTGAGAGAAACATGAAAAGTTTTCCAAGATTCAACCACTAGCTAGGAACGGTCAAGCCTGCCGTTTTGACCCCATTTTGAAACGGGCATAAATAATTCAAAAAAATCTAAAAATTGGAAAACCTTCGCATTTTTTCATTATATGTGACCAAGTTGCCAGAAAAAATAATAAACTTGTAATACAGCAATTATTTTAAAAAAGTGTTCTGAGAAATGAGCTATCATGCTTGAAGATTCATGGCTTTCAAGCCAAATGATCAACCTTGTTGCCACATTCATGGCATTGTTTGTTCAAATGATCTCATATTGTGCACAAGGGTGCATCTTGGAATTCCAAACAATGTAGCCTAAGGGAGTTTTCATTTTCTTTGCACGGAAATTTCATTTTTCCATTTTTTGAGAGCCTCAAAGGAGTTTTTATTGTGAAGGACCTACCATATATTTGTTGTAAAATTGTAACAAATAAATTTTCTAAAAGACTAGGACATATTTAATGCACAATTGACCAAATGGTTGGGTCTAAAAAGTTTTGATCTACCTCCCGTGAAAAACACTAATTTGTGCCGATTCAGGTGGAAGCGGGTCAAATTTGAACTGCAACTGCCTCGTTGTTTGCTCTTTATTTTTTCCCAAAATCATTTATAGGTACATATGTATCAATTTAATCAGATAAACATCAAAAGTTTTCCAAGATTCAACCACTAGCTAGGAACGTTCAAGCCCGCCGTTTTGAAAGCATTTTGAAATGGACATAAAAAATTCAAAAAAATCAATAATTTGGAAAACCTTCGCATTCAGTCATTATATGTGACCAAGTTGCCAGAAAAAATAATAAACTTGTAATACAACAATTATTTTAAAAAAGTGTTCTCAGAAATGAGCTATCATCCGTGAAGATTCACGGCTTTCAAGCCAAATGATCAACCTTGTTGCCACATTCATGGCATTGTTTGTTCAAATGATCTCATATTGTGCACAAGGGTGCATCTTGGAATTCCAAACAATGTTGCCTAAGGGAGTTTTCATTTTCTTTGCACGGAAATTTCATTTTACATTTTTTTGAGTAGCTGAAATGAGTTTTTATTGTGAAGGGCCTACCATATATTTGTTGCAAAATTGTACCAAATAAATTTTCTAAAATACTAGGACATATTTAATGCACAATTGACCAAATGGTTGGGTGTAAAAAGTTTTGATCCACCTCTCGTGAAAAAGACTAATTTCTGCCCATTCAACTAGAAGCGGGTCAAATTTGAACTACAAATGCCTCGTAGTTTGCTCTTTATTTTTTCCCAAAGTCATTTATAGGTACATAAGTATCAGTTTAATCAGATAAACATCAAAAGTTTTTCAAGATTCAACCACTAGCTTATAACGGTCAAGCCCGCCATTTTGACCGCATTTTGAAACGGGCATAAGAAATTCAAAAAAACAAAAAATGGAAAACCTTCGCATTGTGTCATTATATGTGACGAAGTTGCGAGAAAAAATAATAAACTTGTAATACTGCAATTATTTTTAAAAGGTGTTCTCAGAAATGAGTTATCATGCGTGAAGATTCATGGCTTTTGAACTAAATGATTAATCATATGGCCACATTCATGGCATAGTTTGTTCAAATGATCTCATATTCTGCACAATGGTGCATCTTGGAATTCCAAACAATGTCGCCTGAGGGAGTTTTCATTTTCTTTGCACGGAATTTCATTTTCAATTTTTTGAGTGCCCGAAATGAGTTTTTATTGTGAAGGACCTACTATATATGTGTAGCAAAATTGGACCAAATCATTTTTCTAAAATACTAGGACAGATTTAATGCACAATTAACCAAATGGTTGGGTTTAAAAAGTTTTGATCCATCTCTCGTGAAAAAGACAAATTTCTACAGATATAGTTGGAAGTGTGTCAAATTTGAACTACAGCTGCCTCGTAGTTTGCTCTTTATTTTTTTCGAAAAATAATTTATAGGTACATAAGTGTCTATTTATTCAGATAAACATGAAAAGTTTTCCAAGATTCAACCACTAGCTAGGAACGGTCAAGCCCGCCGTTTTGACCCCATTTTGAAACGGCCATAAATAATTCAAAAAAATCTAAAAATTGGAAAACCTTCGCATTTCTTCATTATATGTGACCAAGTTGCCAGAAAAAATAATAAACTTGTAATACAGCAATTATTTTAAAAAAGTGTTCACAGAAATGAGCTATCATGCTTGAAGATTCATGGCTTTCAAGCCAAATGATCAACCTTGTTGCCACATTCATGGCATTGTTTGTTCAAATGATCTCATATTGTGCACAAGGGTGCATCTTGGAATTCCAAACAATGTAGCCTAAGGGAGTTTTCATTTTCTTTGCACGGAAATTTCATTTTTCCATTTTTTGAGAGCCTGAAAGGAGTTTTTATTGTGAAGGACCTACCATATATTTGTTGTAAAATTGTACCAAATAAATTTTCTAAAAGACTAGGACATATTTAATGCACAATTGACCAAATGGTTGGGTCTAAAAAGTTTTGATCTACCTCCCGTGAAAAACACTAATTTGTGCCGATTCAGGTGGAAGCGGGTCAAATTTGAACTGCAACTGCCTCGTTGTTTGCTCTTTATTTTTTCCCAAAATCATTTATAGGTACATATGTATCAATTTAATCAGATAAACATCAAAAGTTTTCCAAGATTCAACCACTAGCTAGGAACGTTCAAGCCCGCCGTTTTGAAAGCATTTTGAAATGGACATAAAAAATTCAAAAAAATCAATAATTTGGAAAACCTTTGCATCCTGTCATTATATGTGACCAAGTTGCCAGAAAAAATAATAAACTTGTAATACAACAATTATTTTAAAAAAGTGTTCTCAGAAATGAGCTATCATCCGTGAAGATTCATGGCTTTCAACCCAAATGATCAACCTTGTTGCCACATTCATGGCATTGTTTGTTCAAATGATCTCATATTGTGCACAAGGGTGCATCTTGGAATTCCAAACAATGTTGCCTAAGGGAGTTTTCATTTTCTTTGCACGGAAATTTCATTTTCCATTTTTTTGAGTAGCTGAAATGATTTTTTATTGTGAATGGCCTACCATATATTTGTTGCAAAATTGTACCAAATAAATTTTCTAAAATACTAGGACATATTTAATGCACAATTGACCAAATGGTTGGGTGTAAAAAGTTTTGATCCACCTCTCGTGAAAAAGACTAATTTCTGCCCATTCAACTGAAGCGGGTCAAATTTGAACTGCAAATGCCTCGTAGTTTGCTCTTTATTTTTTCCCAAAGTCATTTATAGGTACATAAGTATCAGTTTAATCAGATAAACATCAAAAGTTTTTCAAGATTCAACCACTAGCTTATAACGGTCAAGCCCGCCATTTTGACCGCATTTTGAAACGGGCATAAAAAATTCAAAAAAACAAAAAATGGAAAACGTTTGCATTGTGTCATTATATGTGACGAAGTTGCGAGAAAAAATAATAAACTTGTAATACTGCAATTATTTTTAAAAGGTGTTCTCAAAAATGAGTTATCATGCGTGAAGATTCATGGCTTTCGAACTAAATGATTAATCATATGGCCACATTCATGGCATAGTTTGTTCAAATGATCTCATATTCTGCACAATGGTGCATCTTGGAATTCCAAACAATGTCGTCTGAGGGAGTTTTCATTTTCTTTGCACGGAATTTCATTTTCAATTTTTTGAGTGCCCGAAATGAGTTTTTATTGTGAAGGACCTACTATATATGTGTAGCAAAATTGGACCAAATCATTTTTCTAAAATACTAGGACAGATTTAATGCACAATTAACCAAATGGTTGGGTGTAAAAAGTTTTGATCCATCTCTCGTGAAAAAGACAAATTTCTACAGATATAGTTGGAAGTGGGTCAAATTTGAACTACAGCTGCCTCGTAGTTTGCTCTTTATTTTTTTCGAAAAATAATTTATAGGTACATAAGTGTCTATTTATTCAGAGAAACATGAAAAGTTTTCCAAGATTCAACCACTAGCTAGGAACGGTCAAGCCCGCCGTTTTGACCCCATTTTGAAACGGGCATAAATAATTCAAAAAAATCTAAAAATTGGAAAACCTTCGCATTTTTTCATTATATGTGACCAAGTTGCCAGAAAAAATAATAAACTTGTAATACAGCAATTATTTTAAAAAAGTGTTCTCAGAAATGAGCTATCATGCTTGAAGATTCATGGCTTTCAAGCCAAATGATCAACCTTGTTGCCACATTCATGGCATTGTTTGTTCAAATGATCGCATATTGTGCACAAGGGTGCATCTTGGAATTCCAAACAATGTAGCCTAAGGGAGTTTTCATTTTCTTTGCACGGAAATTTCATTTTTCCATTTTTTGAGAGCCTGAAAGGAGTTTTTATTGTGAAGGACCTACCATATATTTGTTGTAAAATTGTACCAAATAAATTTTCTAAAAGACTAGGACATATTTAATGCACAATTGACCAAATGGTTGGGTCTAAAAAGTTTTGATCTACCTCCCATGAAAAACACTAATTTGTGCCGATTCAGGTGGAAGCGGGTCAAATTTGAACTGCAACTGCCTCGTTGTTTGCTCTTTATTTTTTCCCAAAATCATTTATAGGTACATATGTATCAATTTAATCATATAAACATCAAAAGTTTTCCAAGATTCAACCACTAGCTAGGAACGTTCAAGCCCGCCGTTTTGAAAGCATTTTGAAATGGACATAAAAAATTCAAAAAAATCAATAATTTGGAAAACCTTTGCATTCTGTCATTATATGTGACCAAGTTGCCAGAAAAAATAATAAACTTGTAATACAACAATTATTTTAAAAAAGTATTCTCAGAAATGAGCTATCATCCGTGAAGATTCATGGCTTTCAAGCCAAATGATCAACCTTGTTGCCACATTCATGGCATTGTTTGTTCAAATGATCTCATATTGTGCACAAAGGTGCATCTTGGAATTCAAAACAATGTTGCCTAAGGGAGTTTTCATTTTCTTTGCACGGAAATTTCATTTTCCATTTTTTTGAGTAGCTGAAATGATTTTTTATTATGAATGGCCTACCATATATTTGTTGCAAAATTGTACCAAATAAATTTTCTAAAATACTAGGACATATTTAATGCACAATTGACCAAATGGTTGGGTGTAAAAAGTTTTGATCCACCTCTCGTGAAAAAGACTAATTTCTGCCCATTCAACTAGAAGCGGGTCAAATTTGAACTGCAAATGCCTCGTAGTTTGCTCTTTATTTTTTCCCAAAGTCATTTATAGGTACATAAGTATCAGTTTAATCAGATAAACATCAAAAGCTTTTCAAGATTCAACCACTAGCTTATAACGTTCAAGCCCGCCATTTTGACCGCATTTTGAAACGGGCATAAAAAATTCAAAAAAACAAAAAATGGAAAACCTTCGCATTGTGTCATTATATGTGACGAAGTTGCGAGAAAAAATAATAAACTTGTAATACTGCAATTATTTTTAAAAGGTGTTCTCAGAAATGAGTTATCATGCGTGAAGATTCATGGCTTTCGAACTAAATGATTAATCATATGGCCACATTCATGGCATAGTTTGTTCAAATGATCTCATATTCTGCACAATGGTGCATCTTGGAATTCCAAACAATGTCGCCTGAGGGAGTTTTCATTTTCTTTGCACGGAATTTCATTTTCAATTTTTTGAGTGCCCGAAATGAGTTTTTATTGTGAAGGACCTACTATATATGTGTAGCAAAATTGGACCAAATCATTTTTCTAAAATACTAGGACAGATTTAATGCACAATTAACCAAATGGTTGGGTGTAAAAAGTTTTGATCCATCTCTCGTGAAAAAGACAAATTTCTACAGATATAGTTGGAAGTGGGTCAAATTTGAACTACAGCTGCCTCGTAGTTTGCTCTTTATTTTTTTCGAAAAATAATTTATAGGTACATAAGTGTCTATTTATTCAGAGAAACATGAAAAGTTTTCCAAGATTCAACCACTAGCTAGGAACGGTCAAGCCCGCCGTTTTGACCCCATTTTGAAACGGGCATAAATAATTCAAAAAAATCTAAAAATTGGAAAACCTTCGCATTTTTTCATTATATGTGACCAAGTTGCCAGAAAAAATAATAAACTTGTAATACAGCAATTATTTTAAAAAAGTGTTCTCAGAAATGAGCTATCATGCTTGAAGATTCATGGCTTTCAAGCCAAATGATCAACCTTGTTGCCACATTCATGGCATTGTTTGTTCAAATGATCTCATATTGTGCACAAGGGTGCATCTTGGAATTCCAAACAATGTAGCCTAAGGGAGTTTTCATTTTCTTTGCACGGAAATTTCATTTTTCCATTTTTTGAGAGCCTGAAAGGAGTTTTTATTGTGAAGGACCTACCATATATTTGTTGTAAAATTGTACCAAATAAATTTTCTAAAAGAATAGGACATATTTAATGCACAATTGACCAAATGGTTGGGTCTAAAAAGTTTTGATCTACCTCCCATGAAAAACACTAATTTGTGCCGATTCAGGTGGAAGCGGGTCAAATTTGAACTGCAACTGCCTCGTTGTTTGCTCTTTATTTTTTCCCAAAATCATTTATAGGTACATATGTATCAATTTAATCAGATAAACATCAAAAGTTTTCCAAGATTCAACCACTAGCTAGGAACGTTCAAGCCCGCCGTTTTGAAAGCATTTTGAAATGGACATAAAAAATTCAAAAAAATCAATAATTTGGAAAACCTTTGCATTCTGTCATTATATGTGACCAAGTTGCCAGAAAAAATAATAAACTTGTAATACAACAATTATTTTAAAAAAGTATTCTCAGAAATGAGCTATCATCCGTGAAGATTCATGGCTTTCAAGCCAAATGATCAACCTTGTTGCCACATTCATGGCATTGTTTGTTCAAATGATCTCATATTGTGCACAAAGGTGCATCTTGGAATTCGAAACAATGTTGCCTAAGGGAGTTTTCATTTTCTTTGCACGGAAATTTCATTTTCCATTTTTTTGAGTAGCTGAAATGATTTTTTATTGTGAATGGCCTACCATATATTTGTTGCAAAATTGTACCAAATAAATTTTCTAAAATACTAGGACATATTTAATGCACTATTGACCAAATGGTTGGGTGTAAAAAGTTTTGATCCACCTCTCGTGAAAAAGACTAATTTCTGCCCATTCAACTAGAAGCGGGTCAAATTTGAACTGCAAATGCCTCGTAGTTTGCTCTTTATTTTTTCCCAAAGTCATTTATAGGTACATAAGTATCAGTTTAATCAGATAAACATCAAAAGCTTTTCAAGATTCAACCACTAGCTTATAACGTTCAAGCCCGCCATTTTGACCGCATTTTGAAACGGGCATAACAAATTCAAAAAAACAAAAAATGGAAAACCTTCGCATTGTGTCATTATATGTGACGAAGTTGCGAGAAAAAATAATAAACTTGTAATACTGCAATTATTTTTAAAAGGTGTTCTCAGAAATGAGTTATCATGCGTGAAGATTCATGGCTTTCGAACTAAATGATTAATCATATGGCCACATTCATGGCATAGTTTGTTCAAATGATCTCATATTCTGCACAATGGTGCATCTTGGAATTCCAAACAATGTCGCCTGAGGGAGTTTTCATTTTCTTTGCACGGAATTTCATTTTCAATTTTTTGAGTGCCCGAAATGAGTTTTTATTGCGAAGGACCTACTATATATGTGTAGCAAAATTGGACCAAATCATTTTTCTAAAATACTAGGACAGATTTAATGCACAATTAACCAAATGGTTGGGTGTAAAAAGTTTTGATCCATCTCTCGTGAAAAAGACAAATTTCTACAGATATAGTTGGAAGTGGGTCAAATTTGAACTACAGCTGCCTCATAGTTTGCTCTTTATTTTTTTCGAAAAATAATTTATAGGTACATAAGTGTCTATTTATTCAGAGAAACATGAAAAGTTTTCCAAGATTCAACCACTAGCTAGGAACGGTCAAGCCTGCCGTTTTGACCCCATTTTGAAACGGGCATAAATAATTCAAAAAAATCTAAAAATTGCAAAACCTTCGCATTTTTTCATTATATGTGACCAAGTTGCCAGAAAAAATAATAAACTTGTAATACAGCAATTATTTTAAAAATGTACTCCAAAATGAGGTATCATGCGTGAAGATTCACGGCTTTGAAGCCAAATGATCAATCTTGTGGCCACATTCATGGCATAGTTTGTTCAAATGATCTCATATTGTGCACAAGGGTGCATCTTGGAATTCCAAACAATGTAGCCTAAGGGAGTTTTCATTTTCTTTGCATGGAAATTTCATTTTTCCATTTTTTGAGAGCCTGAAAGGAGTTTTCATTGTGAAGGACCTACCATATATTTGTTGTAAAATTGGACCAAATCATTTTTCTAAAATACTAGGACATATTTAATGCACAATTAACCAAATGGTTGGGTGTAAAAAGTGTTGATCCATCTCTTGTGAAAAAGACAAATTTCTACAGATATAGTTTGAAGTGGGTCAAAATTGAACTCCAGTTGCCTCGTAGTTTGCTCTTTATTTTTTTCAAAAAATAATTTATAGGTACATAAGTGTCTATTTAATCAGAGAAACATGAAAAGTTTTCCAAGATTCAACCACTAGCTAGGAACGGTCAAGCCCGCCGTTTTGACCCCATTTTGAAACGGGCATAAATAATTCAGAAAAATCTAAAAATTGGAAAACCTTCGCATTGTGTCATTATATGTGACCAAGTTGCCAGAAAAAATAATAAACTTGTAACACGGCAATTATTTTAAAAAATGTTCTCAGAAATGAGGTATCATGCGTGAAGATTCATCGCTTTCAAGCCAAATGATCAATCTTGTGGCCACATTCATGGCATAGTTTGTTCAAATGATCTCATATTGTGCACAAGGGTGCATCTTGGAATTCCAAACAATGTTGCCTAAGGGAGTTTTCATTTTCTTTGCACGGAAATTTCATTTTTCCATTTTTTGAGTGCCTGAAATGAGTTTTTATTGTGAAGGGCCTACCTTATATTTGTTGCAAAATTGTACCAAATAAATTTTCTAAAATACTAGGACATATTTAATGCACAATTGACCAAATGGTTGGGTGTGAAAAGTTTTGATCCACCTCTCGTGAAAAAGACTAATTTGTGCCCATTCAACTAGAAGCGGGTCAAATTTGAACTGCAAATGCCTTGTAGTTTGCTCTTTATTTTTTCCCAAAGTCATTTATAGGTACATAAGTGTCAATTTAATCAGATAAACATCAATAGTTTTTCAAGATTTAACCACTAGCTTATAACGGCCAAGCCCGCCATTTTGTCCGCATTTTGAAACAGGCATAAAAAATTCAAAAGAACAAAAAATGGAAAACCTTCTCATTGTGTCATTATATGTGACGAAGTTGCGAGAAAAAATAATAAACTTGTAATACTGCAATTATTTTTAAAAGGTGTTCTCGGAAATGAGTTATCATGCATGAAGATTCGTGGCTTTCGAACTAAATGATCAATCATATGGCCACATTCGTGGCATATTTTGTTCAAATGATCTCATATTCTGCACAAGCGTGCATCTTGGGATTCCAAACAATGTTGCCTGAGGGAGTTTCATTTTCTTTGCACGGAATTTCATTTTCAATTTTTTGAGTGCCTAAAATGAGTTTTTATTGTGAAGGACCTACTATATATGTGTAGTAAAATTGGACCAAATCATTTTTCTAAAATACTAGGACATATTTGATGCACAATTAACCAAATGGTTGGGTGTAAAAAGTTTTGATCCATCTCTCGTGAAAAAACAAATTTCTACAAATTTAGTTGGAAGGGGGTCAAATTTGAACTACAGCTGCCTCGTAGTTTGCTCTTTATTTTTTTTCAAAAAATAATTTATAGGTACATAAGTGTCTATTTAATCAGAGAAACATCAAAAGTTTTCCAAGATTCAACCACTAGCTAGGAACGGTCAAGCCCGCCGTTTTGACCCCATTTTGAAACGGGCATAAATAATTCAAAACAAATCTAAAAATTGGAAAACCTTCGCATTGTGTCATTATATGTGACCAAGTTGCCAGCAAAAATAATTAACATGTAATACGGCAATTATTTTAAAAAATGTTCTAACAAACGAGTTATCATGCGTGAAGATTCATGGCTTTCAAGCCAAATGATCAATCTTGTGGCCACATTCATGGCATAGTTTGTTCAAATGATCTCATATTGTGCACAAGGGTGCATATTGGATATCCATACAATGTTGCCTAAGGGAGTTTTCATTTTCTTTGCACGGAAATTTCATTTTTCCATTTTTTGAGTGCCCGAAATGAGTTTTTATTGTGATGGACCTACCATATATTTGTTGCAAAATTGTACCAAATCGATTTTCTAAAATACTAGGACATATTTATTGCACAATTGACCAAATGGTTGGGTCTAAAAAGTTTTGATCTACCACCCGTGTAAAACACTAATTTCTACCGATTCAGCTCGAAGCGGGTCAAATTTGAACTGTAGCTGCCTCGTAGTTTGCTCTTTATTTTTCCCAAAATCATTTCTAGGTACATAAGTATCAATTTAATCACATAAACATCAAAAGTTTTCCAAGATTCAACCACTAGCTAGGAACGTTCAAGCCTGCCGTTTTGACCGCATTTTGAAACGGACATAAATAATTCAAAAAAAATCAAAAAATTGGAAAACCTACGCATTGTGTCATTATATGTGACCAAGTTGCCAGAAAAAATAATAAACTTGTAATATGGATAATATTTTAAAAAAGTGTTCTCAGAAATGACCTATCATGCGTGAAGATTCATGGCTCTCAAGCTAAATGAGCAATGTTGGTTCCACATTCATGGCATAGTTTGTTCAAATTATCTCATATTGTGCACAAGGGTGCATCTTGGAATTCCAAACAGTGTTGGCTAAGGGAGTTTTCATTTTCTTTGCACGGAAATTTTATATTCCAATTTTTGAGTGCCCGAAATGAGTTTTTATTGTGAAGGACCTACCATATATTTGTTGCAAAATTGTACCAAATCAATTTTTCAAAATACTAGGACATATTTAATGCAAAATTGATCAAATGGTTGGGTGTAAAAAGTTTTGATCCACCTCTCATGAAAAAGACTAATTTCTGCCCACTCAACTTGAAGCGTGTCAAATTTGAGTTGCAGCTGCCTTGTAGTTTGCTCTTTATTTTTTCCCAAAATCATTTATAGTTACATAATTATCAATTTAATCAAATAAATATCAAAAAATTTCCAAGATTCGACGACTAGCTAGGAACGGTCATGCCCGCCATTTTGACTGCATTTTGAAACGGGCATAAAAAATTCAAAAAAAAACTAAAAATGGAAAACCTTTGGATTGTGTCATTATATGTGACCAAGTTTCCAAAAAAATAAATATGTAATACGGCAATTATTTTAAAAAAGTGTTCTCAGAAAAGAGTTATCATGCGTGAAGATTCATGGCTTTCGAACTAAATGATCAATCTTATGGCCACATTCATGGCATAGTTTGTTCAAATGATCCCATATTGTGCACAATGGTGCATCTTGGAATTCCAAACAATGTTGCCTATGGGAGTTTTCATTTTCTTTGCACCGAAATTTCATTTTCCATTTTTTGAGTGCCCGAAATGAGTTTTTATTGTGAAGGACCTACCATATATGTGTAGCAAAATTGGACAAGATCATTTTTCTAAAATACTAGGACGAATTTAATGGACAATTGACCAAATGGTTGCGTGTAAAAAGTTTTGATCCGTCTCTCATGAAAAAGACAAATTTCTACAGATTCAGTTGAAAGCGGGTCAAATTTGAACTGCAGCTGCCTTGTAGTTTGCTCTTTATTATTTCACAAAATCATTTCTAGGTACATAAGTATCTATTTAATCATAGAAACATAAAAACTTTACCAAGATTCAACCACTAGCTAGGAACGGTCAAGCCCGTCATTTTGACCGCATTTTGAAACGGGCATAAAAAATTAAAAAAATCATCAAATTGGAAAATATTCGCATTGTGTCATTATATGTGACCAAGTTGCCACAAAAAATAATAAACTTGTAATAAGGCAATTATTTTAAAAAAGTGTTCTCAGAAATGAGCTATCATGCGTGAAGATTCATTGCTTTCAAACCAAATGATCAATCTTATGGCCACATTCAAGGCATAGTTTGTTAAAATGATATCATATTGTGCACAAGGGTGCATCTTGGAATTCCAAACAATGTTGCCTATGGGAGTTTTCATTTTCTTCGCACGGAAATTTGATTTTCCTTTTTTTGAGTGCGCGAAATGAGTTTTTATTGTGAAGGACCTACCATATATTTGTTGCAAAATTGGACCAAGTAATTTTTATAAAATACTAGGACATATTTAAGGAACAATTACCCAAATGGTTGGGTGTAAAAAGTTTTGATCCACCTCTCGTGAAAAAGACAAATTTCTGAAGATTCCGTTGGAAGCGGGTCCAATTTGAACTGCAAATGCCTCGTAGTTTGCTCTTTATTTTTTCCCAAAATCATTTATAGGTACATAAGTATCAATTTAATCAAATAAACATCAAAAGTTTTTCAAGATTCAACCACTAGCTTATAACGGTCAAGCCCGCCATTTTCACCGCATTTTGAAACGGGCATAAGAAATTCAAAAAAACAAAAAATGGAAAACCTTCGCATTGTGTCATTATATGTGACGAAGTTGCCAGAAAAAATAATAAACTTGTAATACTGCAATTATTTTTCAAAAGTGTTCTCAGAAATGAGTTATCAAGCGTGAAGATTCATGGCTTTCGAACTAAACGATTAATCATATGGCCACATTCATGGCATAGTTTGTTCAAATGATCTCATATTCTGCACAATGGTGCATCTTGGAATTGCAAACAATGTTGCCTGAGGGAGTTTTCATTTTCTTTGCACGGAATTTCATTTTCAATTTTTTGAGTGCCCGAAATGAGTTTTTATTGTGAAGGACCTACTATATATGTGTAGCAAAATTGGACCAAATCATTTTTCTAAAATACTAGGACATATTTAATGCACAATTAACCAAATGGTTGGGTGTAAAAAGTTTTGATCCATCTCTCGTGAAAAAGACAAATTTCTACAGATATAGTTGGAAGTGGGTCTAAATTGAACTACAGCTGCCTCGTAGTTTGCTCTTTATTTTTTTGAAAAATAATATATAGGTACATAAGTGTCTATTTAATCAGAGAAACATGAAAAGTTTTCCAAGCTTCAACCACTATCTAGGAACGGTCAAGCCCGCCGTTTAAACCCCATTTTGAAACGGGCATAAATAATTCAAAAAAAGCTAAAAATTGTAAAACCTTCGCATTGTGTCATTATATGTGACCAAGTTGCCAGAAAAAATAATAAACTTGTAATACGGCAATTATTTTAAAAAATGTTCTCAGAAATGAGGTATCATGCGTGAAGATTCATGGCTTTCAAGCCAAATGATCAATCTTGTGGCCACATTCATGGCATAGTTTGTTCAAATGATCTCATATTGTGCACAAGGGTGCATCTTGGAATTCCAAACAATGTTGCCTAAGGGAGTTTTCATTTTCTTTGCACGGAAATTTCATTTTTCCATTTTTTGAGTGCCTGAAATGAGTTTTTATTGTGAAGGGCCTACCTTATATTTGTTGCAAAATTGTACCAAATAAATTTTCTAAAATACTAGGACATATTTAATGCACAATTGACCAAATGGTTGGGTGTAAAAAGTTTTGATCCACCTCTCGTGAAAAAGACTAATTTGTGCCCATTCAACTAGAAGGGGGTCAAATTTGAACTGCAAATGCCTTGTAGTTTGGTCTTTATTTTTTCCCAAAGTCATTTATAGGTACATAAGTATCAATTTAATCAGATAAACATCAAAAGTTTTTCCAGATTTAACCACTAGCTTATAACGGCCAAGCCCGCCATTTTGACTGCATTTTGAAACAGGCATAAAAAATTCAAAAAAACAAAAAATGGAAAACCTTCTCATTGTGTCATTATATGTGACGAAGTTGCGAGAAAAAATAATAAACTTGTAATACTGCAATTATTTTTAAAAGGTGTTCTCGGAAATGAGTTATCATGCATGAAGATTCATGGCTTTCGAACTAAATGATCAATCATATGGCCACATTCATGGCATATTTTGTTCAAATGATCTCATATTCTGCACAAGGGTGCATCTTGGGATTCCAAACAATGTTGCCTGAGGGAGTTTCATTTTCTTTGCACGGAATTTCATTTTCAATTTTTTGAGTGCCTAAAATGAGTTTTTATTGTGAAGGACCTACTATATATGTGTAGTAAAATTGGACCAAATCATTTTTCTAAAATACTAGGACATATTTAATGCACAATTAACCAAATGGTTGGGTGTAAAAAGTTTTGATCCATCTCTCGTGAAAAAACAAATTTCTACAGATTTAGTTGGAAGGGTGTCAAATTTGAACTACAGCTGCCTCGTAGTTTGCTCTTTATTTTTTTTCAAAAAATAATTTATAGGTACATAAGTGTCTATTTAATCAGAGAAACATCAAAAGTTTTCCAAGATTCAACCACTAGCTAGGAACGGTCAAGCCCGCCGTTTTGACCCCATTTTGAAACGGGCATAAATAATTCAAAACAAATCTAAAAATTGGAAAACCTTCGCATTGTGTCATTATATGTGACCAAGTTGCCAGCAAAAATAATTAACATGTAATACGGCAATTATTTTAAAAAATGTTCTAACAAACGAGCTATCATGCGTGAAGATTCATGGCTTTCAAGCCAAATGATCAATCTTGTGGCCACATTCATGGCATAGTTTGTTCAAATGATCTCATATTGTGCACAAGGGTGCATATTGGATATCCATACAATGTTGCCTAAGGGAGTTTTCATTTTCTTTGCACGGAAATTTCATTTTTCCATTTTTTGAGTGCCCGAAATGAGTTTTTATTGTGATGGACCTACCATATATTTGTTGCAAAATTGTACCAAATCGATTTTCTAAAATACTAGGACATATTTATTGCACAATTGACCAAATGGTTGGGTCTAAAAAGTTTTGATCTACCACCCGTGTAAAACACTAATTTCTACCGATTCAGCTCGAAGCGGGTCAAATTTGAACTGTAGCTGCCTCGTAGTTTGCTCTTTATTTTTTCCCAAAATCATTTATAGGTACATAAGTATCAATTTAATCACATAAACATCAAAAGTTTTCCAAGATTCAACCACTAGCTAGGAACGTTCAAGCCCGCCGTTTTGACCGCATTTTGAAACGGACATAAATAATTCAAAAAAAATCAAAAAATTGGAAAACCTACGCATTGTGTCATTATATGTGACCACGTTGCCAGAAAAAATAATAAACTTGTAATATGGATAATATTTTAAAAAAGTGTTCTCAGAAATGAGCTATCATGCGTGAAGATTCATGGCTTTGAAGCTAAATGAGCAATGTTGGTTCCACATTCATGGCATAGTTTGTTCAAATTATCTCATATTGTGCACAAGGGTGCATCTTGGAATTCCAAACATTGTTGGCTAAGGGAGTTTTCATTTTCTTTGCACGGAAATTTTATATTCCAATTTTTGAGTGCCCGAAATGAGTTTTTATTGTGAAGGACCTACCACATATTTGTTGCAAAATTGTACCAAATCAATTTTTCAAAATACTAGGACATATTTAATGCAAAATTGATCAAATGGTTGGGTGTAAAAAGTTTTGATCCACCTCTCATGAAAAAGACTAATTTCTGCCCACTCAACTTGAAGCGGGTCAAATTTCAGTTGCAGCTGCCTTGTAGTTTGCTCTTTATTTTTTCCCAAAATCATTTATAGTTACATAATTATCAATTTAATCAAATAAATATCAAAAAATTTCCAAGATTCGACGACTAGCTAGGAATGGTCAAGCCCGCCATTTTGACTGCATTTTGAAACGGGCATAAAAAATTCAAAAAAACTAAAAATGGAAAACCTTTGGATTGTGTCATTATATGTGACCAAGTTTCCAAAAAAAAATGTAATATGGCAATTATTTTAAAAAAGTGTTCTCAGAAAAGAGTTATCATGCGTGAAGATTCATGGCTTTCGAACTAAATGATCAATCTTATGGCCACATTCATGGCATAGTTTGTTCAAATGATCTCATATTGTGCACAATGGTGCATCTTGGAATTCCAAACAATGTTGCCTATGGGAGTTTTCATTTTCTTTGCACCGAAATTTCATTTTCCATTTTTTGAGTGCCCGAAATGAGTTTTTATTGTGAAGGACCTACCATATATGTGTAGCAAAATTGGACCAGATCATTTTTCTAAAATACTAGGACGAATTTAATGGACAATTGACCAAATGGTTGCGTGTAAAAAGTTTTGATCCGTCTCTCGTGAAAAAGACAAATTTCTACAGATTCAGTTGGAAGCGGGTCAAATTTGAACTGCAGCTGCCTTGTAGTTTGCTCTTTATTATTTCACAAAATCATTTCTAGGTACATAAGTATCTATTTAATCATAGAAACATAAAAACTTTACCAAGATTCAACCACTAGCTAGGAACGGTCAAGCCCGTCATTTTGACCGCATTTTGAAACGGGCATAAAAAATTAAAAAAATCATCAAATTGGAAAATATTCGCATTGTGTCATTATATGTGACCAAGTTGCCACAAAAAATAATAAACTTGTAATAAGGCAATTATTTTAAAAAAGTGTTCTCAGAAATGAGCTATCATGCGTGAAGATTCATTGCTTTCAAACCAAATGATCAATCTTATGGCCACATTCAAGGCATAGTTTGTTAAAATGATATCATATTGTGCACAAGGGTGCATCTTGGAATTCCAAACAATGTTGCCTATGGGAGTTTTCATTTTCTTTGCACGGAAATTTGATTTTCCTTTTTTTGAGTGCGCGAAATGAGTTTTTATTGTGAAGGACCTACCATATATTTGTTGCAAAATTGGACCAAGTCATTTTTATAAAATACTAGGACATATTTAAGGAACAATTACCCAAATGGTTGGGTGTAAAAAGTTCTGATCCACCTCTCGTGAAAAAGACAAATTTCTGAAGATTCCGTTGGAAGCGGGTCCAATTTGAACTGCAAATGCCTCGTAGTTTGCTCTTTATTTTTTCCCAAAATCATTTATAGGTACATAAGTATCAATTTAATCAAATAAACATCAAAAGTTTTTCAAGATTCAACCACTAGCTTATAACGGTCAAGCCCGCCATTTTGACCGCATTTTGAAACGGGCATAAGAAATTCAAAAAAACAAAAAATGGAAAACCTTCGCATTGTGTCATTATATGTGACGAAGTTGCTAGAAAAAATAATAAACTTGTAATACTGCAATTATTTTTCAAAAGTGTTCTCAGAAATGAGTTATCAAGCGTGAAGATTCATGGCTTTCGAACTAAATGATTAATCATATGGCCACATTCATGGCATAGTTTGTTCAAATGATCTCATATTCTGCACAATGGTGCATCTTGGAATTGCAAACAATGTTGCCTGAGGGAGTTTTCATTTTCTTTGCACGGAATTTCATTTTCAATTTTTTGAGTGCCCGAAATGAGTTTTTATTGTGAAGGACCTACTATATATGTGTAGCAAAATTGGACCAAATCATTTTTCTAAAATACTAGGACATATTTAATGCACAATTAACCAAATGGTTGGGTGTAAAAAGTTGTGATCGATCTCTCGTGAAAAAGACAAATTTCTACAGATATAGTTGGAAGTGGGTCTAAATTGAACTACAGCTGCCTCGTAGTTTGCTCTTTATTTTTTTGAAAAATAATATATAGGTACATAAGTGTCTATTTAATCAGAGAAACATGAAAAGTTTTCCAAGATTCAACCACTAGCTAGGAACGGTCAAGCCCGCCGTTTAAACCCCATTTTGAAACGGGCATAAATAATTCAAAAAAAATCTAAAAATTGTAAAACCTTCGCATTCTGTCATTATATGTGACCAAGTTGCCAGAAAAAATAATAAACTTGTAATACGGCAATTATTTTAAAAAATGTTCTCAGAAATGAGGTATCATGCGTGAAGATTCATGGCTTTCAAGCCAAATGATCAATCTTGTGGCCACATTCATGGCATAGTTTGTTCAAATGATCTCATATTGTGCACAAGGGTGCATCTTGGAATTCCAAACAATGTTGCCTAAGGGAGTTTTCATTTTCTTTGCACGGAAATTTCATTTTTCCATTTTTTGAGTGCCTGAAATGAGTTTTTATTGTGAAGGGCCTACCATATATTTGTTGCAAAATTGTACCAAATAAATTTTCTAAAATACTAGGACATATTTAATGCATAATTGACCAAATGGTTGGGTGTAAAAAGTTTTGATCCACCTCTCATGAAAAAGACTAATTTCTGCACATTCAACTAGAAGCGGGTCAAATTTGAACTGCAAATGCATCGTAGTTTGCTCTTTATTTTTTCCCAAAGTCATTTATAGGTACATAAGTATCAATTTAATCAGATAAACATCAAAAGTTTTTCAAGATTCAACCACTAGCTTATAACGGTCAAGCCCGCCATTTTGACCGCATTTTGAAACGGGCATAAAAAATTCAAAAAAACAAAAAATGGAAAACCTTCGCATTGTGTCATTATATGTGACGAAGTTGCGAGAAAAAATAATAAACTTGTAATACTGCAATTATTTTTAAAAGGTGTTCTCAGAAATGAGTTATCATGCGTGAAGATTCATGGCTTTCGAACTAAATGATCAATCATATGGCCACATTCATGGCATAGTTTGTTCAAATGATCTCATATTCTGCACAATGGTGCATCATGGAATTCCAAACAATGTTGCCTGAGGGAGTTTTCATTTTCTTTGCATGGAATTTCATTTTCAATTTTTTGAGTGCCCAAAATGAGTTTTTATTGTGAAGGACCTACTATATATGTGTAGCAAAATTGGACCAGATCATTTTTCTAAAATACTAGGACGAATTTAATGGACAATTGACCAAATGGTTGCGTGTATAAAGTTTTGATCCGTCTCTCATGAAAAAGACAAATTTCTACAGATTTAGTTGGAAGGGGGTCAAATTTGAACTACAGCTGCCTCGTAGTTTGCTCTTTATTTTTTTCAAAAAATAATTTATAGGTACATAAGTGTCTATTTAATCAGAGAAACATCAAAAGTTTTCCAAGATTCAACCACTAGCTAGGAAAGGTTGTCGGTGTACTAGAAAGGGGTACCCTAGTACCCCGAACTTGTGCACGGGCAGTTGCAGCACCCCGCGGCAAAGGCTTGCCGGGCGAACGCCAAGATCCCCCAAGGTTCCCTTGGAGCCATCCAAGAACAAAGTATTTAAGCTAAGGAGACAAGGCCCCGGCAAGAGGAGCTTGCCGGGAAGGCCAGCCAAGGCGCTCCAAGGAACTTGCCGCGACGCGCCACGCGCTCCGGCAAGCCAACAAGGCCCCGGCAAGAGGGGCTTGCCGGGAAGACTAAACAAGGTACCCCGGGGCCCGGTGAGCGACGAGCTTCTGGACCCGGCAAGATAACAACAGCGGCAAGACGCTTGCCGCGGCAGGCGGCCACTCTGCACCCACGCTCCAGCGCATCCACCAACGTGTCGCTCTGGGGGCCTCTCCGGGCGCGCGTGGCGGGAGGCTGTGCAGCCAGCGGTGCACAGTGGCATGCGAAGCTGACAATATCGCCATTGCGGCGAACGGTGGCGCCCCTAACGGTCCTTTTCTGCACTGTTCGGGCGACTCAGACAGGCATTTAATGCCCTTGTCCCCTGCCGTCAGGGTTAGGTAGGGTGCACTGTACAAGCAACTGTATCAACTACCTCCCTTTTTTCGTTTGTACCCTCCTCTGCGTTGCCACCTGTCGGTGACCCCTTTAGCGTATAAAAGGAGGCCCATGCGCAACGTAGGGGGTGTTCGGGTTCAGAGGTTCGGACAGTTTGCTTCGATTCATTGGTAGCCCAGAAAACATCACACTCTCTCGCTCGAGAGCAAGAACACCAGATAATACAACGAGACAAGCAGCAGTAGGAGTGTTATCTCTCCGGAGAGCTCCGAAGCTGGGTAAACTGCTCCTGTGCCTCGCCTCGATCTGCTCTTTGTGCGACCTCCGCCCCCTGCCGAACCGAAAGGGGCCCGGTCCGCCGGCCCCATAGGTGTTCGTGGATCAGTTTTCCCCGACATCTTTGGCGCGCCAGGTAGGGGGTGTTGAGATTGTGTGAACCAGATCCGGCGTTCACACGAGCTAGATCTTTATTCCCTTCATCAACATGCCACCGAAGAAGAAGAATTCGGCGGCGGCCGCTCCATCCACGTCACTTCCACCACCGTTGGAGCAAACGAGTGGTGGGATGGACGCCGGCGGAAGAAAGGACGTCGACGAGGAAGCTCATGATGCCGCCAGGTCCAAGAACAAGGCTGCACAAACCTCGGCGACTGTACATGTTCCACGCCACTCTCAGGAGGCGCAAGATCAACAGCGTCATGGCACTAGCAGTGCCATACGCATGATAGCCCAAGACCAAGCTGGTGGATCTCGGGGCGCTCAAGACCAGCATGCACGCCAGCGTGCTGGCACGAGCGGGGCACGGTCGCCTGGACGGTATAGTGCTCCTTTTAACATAGTTAGAAGTTCAAGCATGTCCCGCTCCTCGCGCCGTCCGCCACTGCTACCCACCACTCCAGCAGAAGCTTTGGCACAAGCTCAACTTCTCCTAGATTACCCTCCGACGTCGGACAAGATCGACGAATGGAGGGCCACCATTTAGAGTCTCATCGGCTACGCCAACGGCGACACTCCACAGCGGCCGAGCGCGTCGCCACCGCGGCAGGGTTGCCGGACGCGAGCCGGTGGCGACGAAACGGGCGGAGGTGCAACTACCATGCAATCACCGCCTCGAAGGCCAAGATCGCCGACTCGCCGGATCCACCTCGACAGCGACTCCACTGCATCGTCGGATCCACGAGCTCGTCGCGATCAGCGCCAAGTTCTTCATGATCGACAACAAGAAGACGCTCGAACCTGCATCGAGCGCCGAAGAGAAGCGCGACGTCAAACCGACAAGCACGCTGGGCCCTCTGTTGACATGCATGCGCCAGGGGAACCAGGCGATCTGCCGTACGCGGTAGGTTGTCCTGCGTTCACTCGTGAGCTGCGGCAAGTCCAGTGGCCCAGTACAAAGAACTTCAAGCCAGACGTACCGGAGAAGTACGACGGCAAGACGCATCCGTCAGAGTTCCTCAGCATCTACACCATTGCGGTGCAAGCTGCCGGGGGACGAGATGACAAGATCCTTGCCAACTTCTTCCCGCTGGTGCTCAAGCCCAATGTCAGATCCTGGCTCATGCACTTGCCGGACAACTCCATATCCTCTTGGGCTGATCTATGCCATCAGTTTGTCGGCGCCTTTACAGGCGGACACAAGCCTCATGGCCAGGAGAGTGATCTTCGTCTGCTCGCTCAGAAGGAAGGAGAGCCCCTGCGCAAGTACATTCAGAGATTCAGTAGTGTGCAGGACAACATCCCAGACGTCCACCCTGCCGCGGTGATCATCGCGTTCCATCAAAACGTGCGGAACCGCAGGATGCGGGAGGAAATGGCGATGTGCAAGATCACGGACGTCAGTGAGTTATATGCACTGGCCGACAAGTGTGCGCGTGCTGAGGAAGGGAGGAGACTCCCCGGAGAAAATATAGGAGCGGGAGCATCTGACAGTGAAGATGCTGCCCCGACAAGGAAAAGCCAGCGGCGGAACAACAGAAGGAGGAAAGGCAAAGAAGTGCTAGTTGTTGAGCAGTCCGGCAACGATGGCGGCGCCAAGGAAGCCAAAGCTGGTGACTCCGGCAAGAAGGTTGCCACGGAGGTGGCGGTCACCGACAAGCAGGACGGTGCCAACAAGCAGTATTGCAAGATTCACTGCACCAAGGGCCATGATCTTCAGAACTGTAACAGAGTCGAGCAGCTTGTTGAGCGACAGAAAGCTGAATACGAGCGGCGCGACAAAGAGAAGGCCCAGGAAGGAGCTGCTGGATCCGGCAAGAAACGTCCCGGCCGAGGAGGACGCCGCGACAAAGCCAAGCAGCGGCAAGGAGATAGACCTCCCCGTGGCCACGACAAGAATGAAGATGATAACGAAGACGAAGATATGGATGATGAGGAGACTGATGAGCAGGAGTTCCAGAAAGCCACAGAGGTCCTGTGCGTTGACGGTGGTGCTTCTCTGCATGCCTCGCACCGCCGGCTCAAGCAGTGGGTGCGGGAAGTTAATGCAGCAGAACCACCCGTCGAGTCACGCAAGCCTCTGAAATGGTCTGGCACGCCTATCATCTTTGATATTGAGGACCACCCAGATCGCATAACTACGGTCGGGTGCTTGCCGATGTTGGTTTCACCAACAATCCGCAACCTCAAGGTCACTAAGATGCTAGTTGACGGCGGGGCCGGCTTGAACCTGATCTCCTCCGCGGTGCTCCAGAAACTCCAGATTCCTGACAGCGAGCTCGAAGAAACCGACACATTTCAAGGAATTAACCCGGGAAGGAGCAAGCCAATGGGAAAGATCACGTTGCCGGTAACATTTGGCAGCGAGCTGAACTTCAGGACCGAGAGGGTCACGTTTGACGTTGCCGACTTTCCATTGCCTTACAATGTAATCTTTGGCCGACCGGCACTCGCCAAGTTCATGGCAGCCTCTCACTATGCGTACAACGTACTGAAAATGCCAGGCCCAATAAGTGTCATCTCTGTCCCTGGCGACAAGAAGGATGCTCTTATCTGTGCCGGCAAGATCTACTGGGAAGCCGCAGCCGCAGCAGAACGCAGGACACTTGCCGCTGAAGCTCCCAGGGGGAAGAAGAAGACCAAGTCCGGCAAGAGCTCTGATGCCCACTCCGGCAAGCGCACCTCTTCGCAGTGCTGCGCTACCGTCGAGGACGCACCATCGAGCTCCACCGGCAAGTGTAAGAAGGCAATGGCAGCTCCACCTGAGACCAAGAAGGTGTCCGCCAAGGAGGATGGCACTGGTGGTACATTTACCATCAGCGCCACTCTTGACCCCAAATAGGAAAGCGCGCTCATTGCTTTCCTGCGGGCGAATGTCGACGTGTTTGCGTGGCAACCGTTTGATATCCCTGGTGTTCCCAGGAAAGTAATTGAGCACCACCTTGCCGTCTGTCCTCATGCGCAGCCCGTCAAGCAGAGAGTCAGGAAGCAGGCATTAGAGCGCCAAGAATTCATCACAGAAGAAATCAAGAAGTTGGAAGCAGCATGCCTTGTCAGAGGAGTACTCCATCCCACGTGGTTGGCCAATCCTGTTGTTGTGCGCAAAGCTAACGGGAAATGGAGACTTTGTATTGACGTCACTGATGTTAATAAAGCTTGTCCCAAAGACCCATTTCCCTTGCCGCGTATTGACCAGATTGTTGACTCCACAGCCGGATGTGATTTGCTTTCATTTCTTGATGCATACTCAGGATACCATCAGATCTTCATGGCAGAAGAAGATGAAGAGAAAACCGCATTTATCACCCCGTGTGGCACGTACTGCTTCGTACGGATGCCTTTCGGTTTGAAGAATGCTGGTTCAACATTCGCAAGGGTAGTCCACCATGCTTTTGAGCCGCAAATGCACAGAAATGTGGAAGCTTACATGGATGACATAGTGGTCAAGAGCAAGAACAAGGCGACCCTGATTCAAGATTTAGACGAAACATTTGCAAACCTGCGCAAGATCAACCTCAAGCTTAACCCCGAGAAGTGCGTGTTTGGAGTCCCTTCCGGCAAGCTTCTCGGGTTCTTCGTGTCTCAGCGGGGAATTGAAGCCAATCCCGACAAGATCAAAGCCATTGAGCAGATCGATGCACCAAAGCGCATCAAGGATGTACGAAGGCTTGCCGGTTGCGTGGCTGCTCTCAGCAGGTTTATCTCTAGATCTGCTGAGCGCGCCCTGCCATTTTTCAAAATTTTGAAAAAGGCAGGTCCAATGAAATGGACTCCGGAAGCGAAGGCTGCGCTGCAGGACTTGAAGAGATACCTGTCCTCAACTCCAACACTTGTCGCACCTAAGTCGCAAGAGAAGTTGCTGCTGTATATAGCAGCAACCAATCAAGTGGTTAGTGCTACGTTAGTGGCGGAGAGGGAGGCGGATGATGAGCCAGCGACCACGGCAGATCCATCCAGCGACAAGCAGGGGGCTTCGCTGACAAGCTATGGTCCCGACAAACATGGGTTTGCGCAGGAACATTACAAGATGCCAAGGAGAATGGTGCAGCGCCCAGTTTACTTTGTCAGTTCTCTTCTGAAGGGGGCTAGATCAAGGTACTCTGGTGTGCAGAAGTTGCTTTTCGGCCTCCTCATGGCCTCGAGAAAGCTGCGCCATTACTTCCAAGCACATGAGATCACAGTCATCACTCGCTTTCCGATGAAGAGGATACTGCAAAATCCAGAAGCAACGGGCAGGATTGTCGAGTGGGCGCTGGAACTGTCAAGCTTTGGCCTCAAGTTTGAGAGCACCTCCACTATCCAAAGCAGAGCATTGGCAGAGTTCCTAGCAGAGTGGACACCAACCCTAGATGAAGAAATTTCAGAAACAAGCATCCCCGTCAAAGAGGCAAGCAAAGAGTGGCTGATGTACTTTGATGGTGCCTTCTTGCTTCAAGGCGCCGGTGCAGGCGGGCTGCTTGTCGCACCCACCGGAGAGCACCTCAAGTACGTAGTCCAGATGCACTTTCCCAAAGAGCAGGCAACCAACAATACTTCAGAGTATGAAGGATTGCTTGCTGGTCCCAGAATCGCAGCAGACCTTGGGATCAAGAAACTCATTGTCAGGGGTGACTCACAGCTTGTCGTCCGACAAGTGAACAAGAGCTACCAGAGTCCGTTGATGGAAGCGTATGTTGATGAAGTGAGGAAGCTAGAAGAGCACTTTGACGGCCTACAAATGGAGCATATCCCAAGAGCTCGGAAAGATATTGCTGATGGCCTGTCAAAGTGCGCCGCACTAAAGTTACCTGTGGAACCGGGGAACTTTGTGCTTAAGTTGACTCAACCATCCGTAACACCATCAATTGGACAAAGCAAGAAGAGGAAGTTGGTTTCTGGTGACTACTTCCCGGCAGAGCTCCCCGAAGCCACTGCCAAGAAAGTCCCCAAGGTCAACACCAAGAAGGCTGAGGGGCAGTCTGCTCCGGCAAGCCTTATGGTTTGTTCCGTTGAAGCAGACGCTCCCGACAAGTTTTGCTCCGGCAAGCTTGCCGGGGAACATCAAGCTCCGGCAGGGCCGCAAGTCCTTGCCGTAGAAGCGGATGTTCCCGCAGCAGCAGATGTGCCTTTAGCCCTTGTTGTCGAGCCACAAGCTCCAGCATGGGCACAGCAGATTGTCCATTTCCTTCAGACAAGAGAACTTCCCAAAGAGCAAGAAGAAGCAGAAAGAGTAGCCCGGCAGTCAAGTATGTACCAGTTTGTCGATAGCTTACTGTACAGAAGAAGACTCAACGGCGTGAAATTGAAGTGTATTCGCTGGGAAGATGGACAAAAGCTGTTGGCGGAGATACATGGAGGCATATGTGGCCACCACATTGGCGCAAGAGCACTTGCCGGCAAAGCTTTCCGGCAAGGTTTCTTTTGGCCGACAGCCCTCCACGATGCAACTGCACAAGTAACCAAGTGTGAAGTGTGCCAGTTCCACTCCTAACAGATACACCAGCCAGCTCAAGCTCTCCAGACGATCCCTTTATCCTGGCCATTTTCGGTCTGGGGGCTCGATATCCTCGGCCCCTTCCCCCGAGCTGTCGGGGGCTTTGAGTACTTGTACGTCGCAATCGAGAAGTTCACAAAGTGGCCGGAAGTGCAGCCAGTGAGGAAGGTGACAGCACAGTCAACAGTCAAGTTCTTCAGGTCGATTGTTTGCCGTTTCAGGATCCCTAACAGGATCATCACCGACAACGGCACGCAATTCACGAGCCGCACCTTCATGCAGTACGTCCAAGACCTTGGCGCCAAGGTCTGCTTCGCTTCTGTTGCTCATCCAAGAAGCAACGGTCAAGCAGAGAGGGCAAATGCTGAAGTGCTGCGCGGCCTCAAGACCAGAACTTTCGACAGGCTGCACAGTTGCGGAAGGAACTGGATCGAGGAGCTGCGGGTGGTTCTTTGGTCGATCAGAACGACGCCAAATCGAGCCACTGGCCAGACACCTTTCGCTCTAGTCTATGGAGCAGAGGCAGTTCTCCACACGGAACTCGTATACGGATAACCTCGAGTGCTCGCTAATGATGAGCTTGAGCAAGAACAGCTGCGGCAAGACGACGCGCTGCTCCTTGAGGAAGATCGTCTTCAGGCTGCTATACGAGCTGCTCGATACTAGCAAGCTTTGCGCCGCTATCATAGCCGCAAAGTTAAAGTCAGAAGCTTCGAGGAAGGCGACCTTGTTCTTCGGCGCGTTCAGTCTGCCAAGAATTCCAACAAGTTGACGCCGAAGTGGGAAGGCCCTTATCGGGTGAGACGAGTCACAAGGCCTGGCGCTGTCCGCCTTGAGACCGAAGATGGCATTCCGGTGAGCAACTCCTGGAACATAGAACATCTTCGTAAGTTTTTCCCATCAGGCGCGGTTGCCGGAACCCATTCCGGCAACCACCTTTTGTACAAGTCTTGCCGCTGTTGCATGTAATCCTTTGTACAAAGCCGGGCGCAGATCCCGTGCATAAGTAAAACCCCATTTCTTGCGTTAGTTCCTTTCTTGCATGCGATTATCTGACACTTTGTGTAGCACCTACATCCGGTAAGCAGTAACGAGCCGAAGAGCTCCATATTATTATTTTCTCTTCTTTCTTTTTCTTTTAAAGGAAAAGAAGGTTCTCTCACACACAAGTTTGCCGGGGGATAAGGAGAAGATTAGGATATGGGCCAGGCGTCGTTCAAGCAAAGAGCCAGGCGTCATTCAAGCAAAGACTTGCCTTACCGGGAAGCAAATGACAGAAAAGCTAAGTTGCCAAAGTTTGAGCAATCACTTTTTAAATTTTTGAGTTATCTTCCTCGAACGACCCTGCTTTGTATGGAAAACTTGTGCGCGGAGGAACCAACTCGTGGCTAGTTGCGCCCTTACTTTGTTTCGAGTCCGCTCAACAGCTTAAGCGTGCTGCATCTAGTCGCGACAAGGTTTCTTGTCGGAAGCAGCGCCGCCAGCAGGGTGCTGAAGTTCTGCACTCAGCGCTCGCGGCTCGGGCGCCTGCGCCGACAAGTTCCCTAGAAGCGTAGGGTAAAAACATACAAAGGAAGGAATCTAGTAGAGGAAATAACATTGCAATTGATAACAGAAATAAAGTTATATTACAAGATAACTTGTCGCAGCTCTAACAGACTGTTTTCATAACATGATTAGCAGCGACAAGGGAAAAGAAGAAATGGGCGGCCTAATCTACGCGTCCGCCCTCGACTCTCTTGATCTCGCTCACCTTGTCCACAATGGGTGCGACAAGGGCCCTAAGTGCATCCAGATCGGCGTCAGGCGGCAAGGACCTGAGGACGTTGGTGAAGCTGAGGCCTGGATTGCGGAAGGCTACCTTCATCAGCACCTTCTAGAGAACCCCGGCGAAGATTTTGCGCGACTCGTCGACCAGCTGCTTCGGGATCCTCTCCCAGAGCCGCTGGAGTGCCGTCGCCACGCCCTTGAAGAATAGGCTGAGCTTGGCGCTGGGTTGAAGACTCTCGTCGGAAGGATACCCAAAGTCCTCCATCCCCAGCTGCGCCAGCTCCTCATTGATGACTGCGGCAATGTTCACAAGACCCTCGGTCCAGTGCTCCACTGTGTCTCTGAACGAGTTCTGGGTAACTACAATGCTCTCCAGCAGCGCCGCGTCAGCCTTGACCTTCTCCGACAAGGTCTTCTCCCGCTCCTTGGCGGCCTCCAGCGTCTGCGTCAGCGTGGCCAGCTTCAGCTCCAGGTCTGCTTTGAAATCCTTGGCGGCGCTGAGCTCCATGCCCCTCTTAGCGAGAAGGCCTTGCAGCTCACCGTGGGCGGCAGCGTCCTTCTCGCGCTCACGCTTGAGCGCGGCAAGCTCCTCGCCGCTCTTCCCAATATCGGCCTCCAGCTGCGCCACCTTCTCCTCTAGCTCTTTCTTGGCGGCCTCTGCAGTTGCCGCGGCGTCCTTTGCCTCCTTGAGTGCCCCGCCAAGTGCTCGCTCACGCTCGGCGAGCTCTTCCTCGTAGCTGTCGAGGTTGGCCTTCCGCTGTACTAGTCCACCTTCCCGCGCGGACTGCTTCTCGGCGGCCAGCCTTTGTTCCTCCTCAGCCTCGGCCCTCTCGAGAAGAAAGGCCGTGCGCTCCTTGTCGACTCGCTCCCGCTCCTGCGCCAGGGACCAGAGAGCTTCTTGATTTTGGCCCCGGAGCTCCTTCGCGCGCTTTTCCATGTCAACTCCCGCCTTCGCGACAAGCGCTTCCCAGGAAGCCAGCTTGTCTTGCCGGGTGCGGTAGAGTGACAGCAGCTTCCGCAGTAGCTCCTCCTCCTCAGGCTTGCCGCTGCTGCTGCCGGGCGCGTCAACCAATGACAGTCCAGCAGAGGCGAGCACCTCCCCGTCAAAAGTCTCCCCCTCGACCGGCGCCCTGGAGCACGACGCCCAGGGTAGCTTGATGAAGATATTGTCACCGGCCTTCAAGTAGGCGCCGGGCTGGGGCTCCTCGAAGCCCGGCTCCGTAGAAGCGGCAGAGGGTTCGGCGGTCGGCGCAGCGCCCGGCGCTCCTGCGGCCTCAGGGTCGTTAGTGTGATCGCCCGACCCCTCGCCGGCTTCCGCAGCAGCAGCCCCGGCGGCCTCCTCGCCGGCGGTCTAATCAGCACCGGCACCTTCCTCGCCGGCGCCCTCTGTCTCCATTGGCTCAGCCGAAGATGGGTCTGAAGAACGAAGAAGGGAGGAAAATCAATCAAAAATCCAAGAAAGGAAAAACGGAAGAAGCAGAACCCAAGGGAATGTTTCTGGGCAAGTGGACTACCTGCGCCAAGATCTTCAGTTGCGGCCTCGGTCGCCGCAGGATCAGCAGTGCCGTCCCTTGCCGGAGAGTCCCCCCTTGCCGGAGAGCGCTCCCTTGCCGGGGACTCCTCCCTTGTTGGCGCAGTCAAAGCAGGTGGCACTTCGGGACCGGCCTCCGGGCGCTCCTGATGAGGCTGCTCTGCTCCTGCACAAGTCAACAAGCAAGATATCAACAAAGGAAAAAGCACTCAAGCGCGCCCAGCAGCAGAAGATTAAACTATGAACTTACGCTGGGGGCTACACTGGGGGCTGCTCTGAGGGGTGATTGCCGGGTCCGTCAAGGTGGTCTCGGGCCCACCTCCTGCCGACACGATGGGGTCATCCTCAATGACGATCACCGCGTCCTTGGCCCTCTTCGCCGCTCTCTGGGCTAGTGTTCTGAAAAGAAAGGAGTCCAGATTGGAGCAAGTCAGATACAAGATATAAACAGCAAGATTGAAGGATTATAAGAGCACCAAAGAAACTCACTCTTCTTCCTCCTCGTCGGAGCTGAGCGCGGAAAGATCAAAGTCCGGCCCTCCTCCGGTGCGGCGAGGTGGAGGAGTAGGATCCCTTGCCCGCTTGGCGGGGGCAGTGGCAGTGGCCCGGGAAGATCCCGCTCCAGTTGCCGCTGTTGCGTGAGGCGCTCCCGCGGCAACATTGCTTGCCGCGGTAGAGCGCGTTGCGCGACTCGGTGGCTGTGGAGCCGGCTGCCGCCCTGCTGCGTCCCCGGCCCTGCAAAGACGCCTCCTTGGCGGGGCCGGGGGCTCCGCCTGCGGCAAGTTCTCTGAAGGTTCAGCCTCCTCCTCGCCGGCCTTGCTCGGCTCGGCTTCGGAACCGGCAGGCTCCTCCTCGCCCATGAACTCCACGCGTTCGGCAAGGTTTGCCGCCTCTGCAGCCTCCGCCTCCTCCACAGTAAACCCAAACACACCCGCAGCAGCTGCGGCCGCAGCCTCTTCCGCCCTAGTAGCGATGAGCTGCAGCTCCTCGTCGGTGGTGTCACGGGTGAGGCTCTTCTGCTTGTCAGCGCGGACCGGCACTTCCTCCAAGGTGTCGAAGAACGCTCACACAACGTCATCCGCAGGCTCTTGCCAAGTTGGGACGATGCCGTGTGAATCGCACAACGACATCATGGCGCGGATCCGGTCAAGCGAAGAGTTATTGCACAAAGGAACTACGCCCCTCGACAGTGTGAATGGGTGCTGGGGGTCGCATTTGAATAATTCCAAGAGCATTGTGTCCAACTCCAAGATGGTGAAGTTGTAGTTGAGGCCCGACCGCAGCCTCATGATGTCCGCCGAATTCTTGAATTCCCAAGCGGGCCTCCCCCTCTCCTGCAGGGGGGCAATGCGGCGGCGGAGGAAATCTGCCCCGATAGCACCTACGGTGAGCCCGGCAAGCCTGAGGCGAAGAATCCTAGTGATGGCGATCTTCAGCCTCTCGTCTTCTGGGGCCACGTTGCTCCAGTCATTGCCGCACACTATTGGAGCTTGGCGCACGGCGGTGAAGGGCTGCGGATTCTCCTCAACGATCCAGCACCACTCCGCTCTCCACTCCTCCCACTTGCTGCGAAGCTCACCCTCCAAGTACGCCTCCTTCTTGCCGACTCTCGAGACCCAGGCAATCCCTCCGGCAAGCGGCTCTCCTCTCTCTACCCGAGGTATGAAGAAGTGGCGAAAAAGGGCAACACTAGGGTGGACTCCAACAAAGTTTTCGCACAAATGTGCGAAAACTGCCATGGTCAAGACAGCGTTGGGGGTGAAGTCAAGGAGGCGGAAGCCATATGTGTTCATAATATCACAGAAGAACTCCGAGAAGGGCGGCAGAGCCCGCAATAGAAGAATAGCGGGAAGAACGGGTACCCATTTGGAGCCAACTCCGAGGCAGCGGCCGGGAGTACCCTCGTGCGCGGATGCGCACGCGTCTCCGTCGCCCAAAAGAGGTAGAAGTACTCCCTCAGCTCCTGCATGCTGAGCTGGGGGGTGAAGATCGCCCGCTCCTTCCGCAGCGCCGCGAGCCGCTGCGCCTCGGCCGACTTCACACCCTTTCCCTTGTCGGCTTTCGGGGCCATGGCGGAGGTGGTGGGGAAGGTCGTCGGCGTGGTGATGCTGGTGGCAATGGGGGGCAGAGCGCTGCTCTCTCGGCTTCGAGAAGAAGGGGGGAGCGGCGGAGTTTGAGAAGAAGGAGTAGCAGCAACCAGCGAGGGGGAACGAACTGCCTCTGTTTCCTCTGCTTATAAAGAGGGACGGGGCGGACATTTCGGCCTTCCAAATAAACAACCACCCACGATCTCTCCCACGATGCCGCATTCAACGCGTGCCATTATGAGAGAGCGTGGTGGATGCGGAGCAAGATTTGGCGCGGCCCAGCCCGCGTGTGCCCGTGCCCTGTCTTGGGCCTGGCCCAACAGCGCTCAGCACCGTGTCTGGCCCAGGCCCGGGGGCTCCTGTCGGTGTACTAGAATAGGGGTACCCTAGTACCCCGAACTTGTGCACGGGCAGTTGCAGCACCCCGCGGCAAAGGCTTGCCGGGCGAACGCCAAGATCCTCCAAGGTTCCCTTGGAGCCATCCAAGAACAAAGTATTTAAGCTAAGGAGACAAGGCCCCGGCAAGAGGAGCTTGCCGGGAAGGCCAACCAAGGCGCTCCAAGGAACTTGCCGCGACGCGCCACGCGCTCCGGCAAGCCAACAAGGCCCCAGCAAGAGGGGCTTGCTGGCAAGACTAAACAAGGTACCCCGGGGCCCGGTGAGCGACGAGCTTCTGGACCCGGCAAGATAAGAACAGCGGCAAGACGCTTGCCGCGGCAGGCGGCCACTCTGCGCCCACGCTCCAGCGCATCCACCAACGTGTCGCTCTGGGGGCCTCTCCGGGCGCGCGTGGCGGGAGGCTGTGCAGCCAGCGGTGCGCAGTGGCATGCGAAGCTGACAAGATCGCCATCGTGGCGAACGGTGGCGCCCCTAACGGTCCTTTTCTGCACTGTTCGGGCGACTCAGACGGGCATTTAATGCCCTTGTCCCCTGCCGTCGGGGTTAGGTAGGGTGCCCTGTACAAGCAACTGTATCAAGTACCTCGCTTTTTACGTTTTTACCCTCCTCTGCGTTGCCACCTGTCGGTGACCCCTTTAGCGTATAAAAGGAGGCTCATGCGCAACATAGGGGGGGTTCGGGTTCAGAGGTTCGGACAGTTTGCTTCGATTCATTGGTAGCCCAGAAAACATCACACTCTCTCGCTCGAGAGCAAGAACACCAGATAATACAACCAGACAAGCAGCAGTAGGAGTGTTATCTCTCCGGAGAGCTCCGAAGCTGGGTAAACTGCTCGTGTGCCTCGCACGATCTGCTCTTCCTGCGACCTCCGCCCCCCGCCGAACCGAAAGGGGCCCGGTCCGCCGGCCCCATAGGTGTTCGTGGATCAGTTTTCCCCGACAAAGGTCAAGCCCGCCGTTTTGACCCCATTTTGAAACGGGCATAAATAATTCAAAAACAATCTAAAAATTGGAAAACCTTCGCATTGTGTCATGATATGTGACCAAGTTGCCAGAAAAATTAAATAAACATGTAATATGGCAATTATTTTAAAAAATGTTCTAACAAACGAGCTATCATGCGTGAAGATTCATGGCTTTCAAGCCAAATGATCAATCTTGTGGCCACATTCATGGCATAGTTTGTTCAAATGATCTCATATTGTGCACAAGGGTGCATCTTGGATATCCAAACAATGTTGCCTTCATTTTTCCATTTTTTGAGTGCCCGAAATGAGTTTTTATTGTGATGGACCTACCATATATTTGTTGCAAAATTGTACCAAATCGATTTTCTAAAACACTAGGACATATTTATTGCACAATTGACCAAATTGTTGGGTCTAAAAAGTTTTGATCTACCAACCATGTAAAACACTCATTTCTATCGATTCAGCTCGAAGCGGGTCAAATTTGAACTGCAGCTGCCTCGTAGTATGCTCTTTATTTTTTCCAAAATCATTTATAGGTACATAAGTATCAATTTAATCACATAGACATCAAAAGTTTTCAAAGATTCAACCACTAGCTAGCAACGTTCAAGCCCGCCGTTTTGACCGCATATTGAAACGGACATAAAAAATTCAAAAAAAATCAAAAAATTGGAAAACCTACGCATTGTGTCATTATATGTGACCAAGTTGCCAGAAAAAATAATAAACTTGTAATATGGATAATATTTTAAAAAAGTGTTCTCAGAAATGAGTTATCATGCGTGATGATTCATGGCTTTCAAGCTAAATGATCAATGTTGGTTCCACATTCATGGCATAGTTTGTTCAAATTATCTCATATTGTGCACAAGGGTGCATCTTGGAATTCCAAACAATGTTGCCTAAGGGAGTTTTCATTTTCTTTGCACAGAAATTTTATATTCCAATTTTTGAGTGCCCGAAATGAGTTTTTATTGTGAAGGACCTACCATATATTTGTTGCAAAATTCTACCAAATAAATTTTTCAAAATACTAGGACATATTTTATATTCCAATTCTATCAAATGGTTGGGTGTAAAAAGTTTTGATCCACCTCTCATGAAAAACACTAATTTCTGCCCACTCAACTTGAAGCGGGTCAAATTTGAGTTGCAGCTGCCTTGTAGTTTGCTCTTTATTTTTTCCCAAAATCATTTATAGTTACATATTTATCAATTTAATCAAAGAAATGTCAAAAAAATTCCAAGATTCGACCACTAGCTAGGAACGGTCAAGCCCGCCATTTTGACTGCATTTTGAAACGGGCATAAAAAATTTGAACTGCAGCTGCCTCATAGTTTGCTCTTTATTTTTTCCAAAAATCATTTATAGTTACATATGTATCAATTTAATGAGAGAAATATCAACCGTTTTCCAAGATTCGACCACTAGCTAGGAACGGTCAAGCCCGCCGTTTTGACCGCATTTTGAAACGGGCATAAATTTTTTAAAAAAATCAAAAAATTGGAAAACCTTCGCATTGTGTCATTATATGTGACCAAGTTGCCAGAAAAAAATAATAAACTTGTAATATGGCAATTATTTTTAAAAAGTATTCTCAGAAATGAGCTGTCATGCGTGAAGATTCATGGCTTTCAAACCAAATGATCAATCTTATGGCCACATTCAAGGCAAGTTTGTTCAAATGATCTAAAATTGTGCACAAGGGTGCATCTTGGAATTCCAAACAATGTTGCCTAAGGGAGTTTTCATTTTCTTTGCATGGAAATTTCATTTTCCATTTTTTGAGTGCCCGAAATGAGTTTTCATTGTGAAGGACCTACCATATATTTGTTGCAAAATTGGACCAAATCATTTTTGTAAAATACTACGACATATTTAATGCACAATTAACCAAATGGTTGGGTGTAAAAAGTTTTGATCCACCTCTCATGATAAAGACAAATTTCTACAGATTCAGTTGGAAAAGGGTCAAATTTGAACTGCAGCAGCCTCGCAGTTTGCTCTTTATTTTTTTGAAAAATCATTTATAGGTACATAGGTATCTATATAATCAGAGAAACATCAAAAGTTTTCCAAGATTCAACCACTAGCTACGAAGGGTCAAGCCCACCATTTTAACCGCATTTTGAAACGGGCATAAAAAATAAAAATAAAATAAAATTGGAAAACCTTCGCATTGTGTCATTTTTTGTGACCAAGTTCCCAGAAAAAATAATAAACTTGTAATACGGCAATTATTTTTAAAAATGTTCTCAGAAATGAGCTATCATGCGTGAAGATTCATGGCTTTCAAGCCAAATGATCAATTTTATGGCCACGTTCATGACATAGTTTGTTTAAATGATCTCATATTGTGCACAAGGGTACATCTTGGAATTCCAAACAATGTTTCCTAAGGGAGTTTTCATTTTCTTTGCACGAAAATTTCATTTTTCCATTTTTTGAGTGCCCGAAATGAGTTTTTATTGTGAAGGACCTACCGTATATTTGTTGCAAAATTGGACCAAATCATTTTTCTAAAATACTAGGACATATTTAATGCACAATTAACCAAATGGTTGGGTGTAAAAAGGTTTGATCCACCTCTCGTGAAAAAGATAAATTTCTACAGATTCAGCTGGAAGCGGGTCTGCTACCTCTTGAGCACTGCGTTGGTTTTCCCTTGAAGAGGAAAGGGTGATGCAGTAAAGCAGCATAAGTATTTCCCTCCGTTTTTGAGAACCAAGGTATCAATCCAGTAGGAGGCCACGCACGAGTCCCTCGCACCTACACAAACAAACAAGAACCTCGCAACCAATGTGATAAAGGGGTTGTCAATCCCTTCTCGATCACTTACGAGAGTGAGATCTGATAGAGATGGTAAGATAATATTTTTGGTATTTTTATGATAAAGATGAAAAGTAAAACAAAAGGCAATAAAAATAGCAAAGTATTGGAAAATTAATATGATGGAAAATTGACCCGGGGGCCATAGGTTTCACTAGTGGCTTCTCTCGAGAGCATAAGTATTTGCGATGGGTGAAGGAATTACTGTTGAGCAATTGATAGAATTGAGCATAGTTATGAGAATATCTAGGTATGATCATGTATATAGGCATCACGTCCAAAACAAGTAGACCGAAACGATTCTGCATCTACTACTATTACTCCACACATCGACCGCTATCCAGCATGCATCTAGAGTATTAAGTTCATGGAGAACAGATTAATGCATTAAGAAAGATGACATGATGTAGAGGGATAAACTCATGCAATATGATATAAAACCCATCTTTTAATCCTCGATGGCAACAATACAATACGTGCCTTGCTGCCCCTACTGTCACTGGGAAAGGACACCGCAAGATTGAACCCAAAGCTAAGCACTTCTCCCATTGCAAGAAAGATCAATCTAGTAGGCCAAACACAACTGATAATTCGAAGTGACTTGCAAAGATAACCAATCATACATAAAAGAATTCAGATTTGACTCAAATATTGTTCATAGATAATCTTGATCATAAACCCACAATTCATCGGATCTCGACAAACACACCGCAAAAGAAGATTACATCAAATAGATCTCCACAAGAGAGGGGGAGAACATTGTATTGAGATCCAAAAAGAGAGAAGAAGCCATCTAGCTAATAACTATGGACCCGAAGGTCTGAGGTAAACTACTCACACTTCATCGGAGAGGCCTTAGAGATGATGTAGAGGCCCTCCGTGATCAATGCCCCCTTCGGCGGAGCTTCGGAAAAGGCCACGAGATGGGATCTCCCAGGTACAGAAAGTTGCGGTGGTGGAATTAGGTTTTTGGATTCGTATCTGGTAGTTTGGGGATACGTAGGTATATATAGGAGGAAGAAGTACATCGGTGGAGCAATGAGGGGCCTACGAGGGTGGAGGGCGCACCTTGGGGGGGGGGGGTAGGCGCGCCCCCCTACCTTGTGCCCTCCTGGTTGATTGCTTTACGTAGGGTCCAGGTCCTCTGGATCACGTTCGTTCCGAAAATCACGTTCCCGAAGGTTTCATTCCGTTTGGACTCCGTTTGATATTCTTTTTCTGCGAAACTCTGCAATAGGCAAAAAACATCAATTCTGGGCTGGGCCTCTCGCTAGTAGGTTAGTCCCACAAGTGATATAAAAGTGTATAATAAAGCCCAATAATGTCCAAAATAGAATATAATATAGCATGAAGCAATCAAAAATTATAGATACATTGGAGACGTATCAAGCATCCCCAGGCTTAATTCCTGCGCGTCCTCGAGTAGGTAAATGATAAAAATAGAATTTTTGATGCGGAATGCTACTTGGCATGGTTTTTAATGTAATCCTCTTAATTGTGGTATGAATATTCAGATCCGAAAGATTCAAGATAAAAGTTTAATATTGACACCAAAATAATAATACTTCAAGCATACTAACTAAGCAATCATGTCTTCTCAAAATAACATGGCTAAAGAAAGTTATCCCTACAAAATCATATAGTCTGGCTATGCTCTATCTTCATCACACAAAATATTTAAATCATGCACAACCCCGGTTTCAACCAAGCAATTGTTTCATACTTTAGAATTTTCAAACTTTTTCAACTTTCACGCAATACATGAGCGTGAGCCATGGTCATAGCACTATATGTGGAATAAAATATGGTGGTTGTGGAGAAGACAAAAAGGAGAAGATAGTCTCACATCAACTAGGCGTATCAACGGGCTATGGAGATGCCCATCAATAGATATCAATGTGAGTGAGTAGGGATTGCCATGCAACAGATGCACTAGAGCTATAAGTGTATGAAAGCTCAAAAGAAACTAAGTGGGTGTGCATCCAACTTGCTTGGTCACGAAGACCTAGGGTAATTTGAGGAAGCCCATCATTGGAATATGCAAGCCAAGTTCTATAATGAAAATTTCGCACTAGTAAATGAAAGTGACAAAATAAGAGACTCTCTATCATGAAGATCTTGGTGCTACTTTGAAGCACAAGTGTGGTAAAAGAATAGTAGCACTGTCCCTTCTCTCTTTTTCTCTCATTTTTTTATTTGGGCCTTTTTCTCTTTTTTTGGCCTCTTTTTTTTAGTCCGAAGTCTCATCCTGACTTGTGGGGGAATCATAGTCTCCATCATCCTTTCCTCACATGGGACAATGCTCTAATAATGATGATCATCACACTTTTATTTACTTACAACTCAAGAATTACAACTCGATACTTAGAATAAAATATGACTCTATGTGTATGCCTACGACGGTGTACCGGGATATGCAATGAATCATGAGTGACATGTATGAAAGAATTATGAATGGTGGCTTTGCCACAAATACGATGTCAACTACATGATCATGATAAGCAATATGACAATGATGGAGTGTGTCATAATAAACGGAACGGTGGAAAGTTGCATGTCAATATATCTCGGAATGGCTATGAAAATGCTATAATAGGTAGGTATGGTGGCTGTTTTGAGGGAGGTATATGGTGGGTGTATTGTGCCGACGAAAGTTGCGCGGTACTAGAGAGGCTAGCAATGGTAGAAGGGTGAGAGTGCGTATAATCCATGGAGTCAACATTAGTCATAAAGAACTCACATACTTATTGCAAAAATGTACAAGTCATCAAAACAAAGTATTACACACATGCTCCTAGGGGAAGGGTTGGTAGGAGTTAACCATCGCGCGATCCCGACCTCCACACATAAGGAAGACAATCAATAAATATATCGTGCTCCAACTTCATCACATAACGGTTCACTATACGTGCATGCTACGGGAATCAAAAACTTCAACACAAGTATTCTTCAAAATCATAATTTCTCAACCAGCATGACTCTAATATTACTTCCTCCATATCTCAAAAACAATCATCAAGCATCAAACTTTTCTTAGTGTTCAACGCACTCATAAGAGATTTTTTTTACTAGAGTTGAACACTTTTCCTAATAGGATTAATTTCGTTATCAAGGCAAATTACCATGTTGTTTTGTAGGACTCTCAAAATGATCTAACTGAAGCATGAGAGAACAATAGTTTCTATAAAACAAATCCACCGCCTTGCTCTAAAAGGTATAAGTGAAGCACTAGAGCAAAAACTATATAGCTCAAAAGATATAAGTGAAGCACATAGAGTATTCTAATAAATTCCGATTCATGTGTGACTCTCTCAAAATGTGTGTACAGCAAGGATGATTGTGGTAAATTAAAAGTCAAAGACTCAAATAATACAAGACTCTCCAAGCAAAACACATATCATGTGGTGAATAAAAATATAGCTCCAAGTAAAGTTACCGATGGAAGTAGACGAAAGAGGGGATGCCTTCCGGGGCATCCCCAAGCTTTGGCTTTTAGGTGTCCTTAGATTATCTTGGGGTGCCATGGGCATCCCCAAGTTTTGGCTCTTGCCACTCCTTGTTCCATAATCCATCAAATCATTCACCCAAAACTTGAAAACTTCACAACACAAAACTCAACAGAAAATCTCATAAGCTCCGTTAGCGAAAGAAAACAAAACACCACTTCAAGATACTGTAATGAACTCATTATTTATTTATATTGGTGTTAAACTTACTGTATTCCAACTTCCCTATGGTTCATAAACTATTTTACTAGCCATAGAATCATCACAATAAGCAAACAACACACGAAAAAACAGAATCTGTCAAAAACAGAACAGTCTGTAGTAATCTGTAACTAACGCAAACTTCTGGAACGTGAAAAATTCAGCCAAATTATGAAGTTCTAGATAATTTGTTTATTGATCTACAGAAAAAATAATCAAATAAAAAGAACGTTCCTGTGATTTATGAAAACTAATCTCGTGCAAGCAAAGTTTCAGTTTTCTGCAGCAGAATCAAAATAACTACTACCGTAGGTTATCCTAACGGTTTTACTTGGAACAAACACTAATTAAAACACAAAAACGAATCTAACAAGAGGCTAGACAAATTATTTATACCTAAACAGAAGGAAAAATCAAAAAACTAAAATAAAATTGGGTTCCCTCCCCACAAGCGCTATCGTTTAACGCCCCTAGCTAGGCATAATAGTAAGGATAGATCTAGGTATTGCCATCTTTGGTGGCAAACCATAAGTGGCTCTCACGATAGATTCATATGGTAATTTTATTTTCTTTCTAGGAAAGTGTTCCATGCCTTTCCTCAGTGGAAATTGGAACCTAATATTTCCTTCCTTCATATAAATAATTGCACCAATCGTTCTAAGAAAAGGTCTACCAAGAATAATAGGACATGAAGGATTTCAATCTATATCAAGAACGATAAAATCTACGTGCACATCGTTCCTATTTGCAACAATAAGAACATCATTAATTATTCCCATAGTTTTTTTAATAGTGGAATCCGCAAGGTGCAAATTTAAAGAGCAATCATCAAGTTCATGGAAACCTAGCAAATCGCACAAAGTTTTCGGGATCGTGGAATCACTAGCACCTAAATCACACAAAGCATAACACTAAGGATCTTTAATTTTAATTTTAATAGTAGGTTCCCACTCATCATAAAGTTTTCTAGGGATAGAAACTTCCAACTCAAGCTTTTCTTCATAAGATTGCATCAAAGCATCAACGATATGTTTAGTAAAGCCTTATTTTGACTATAAGCATGCGGACAATTTAGCACGGATTGCAACAAGGAAATACAATCTATTAAAGAGCAATTATCATAATTAAATTCCTTGAAATCAAAAATAATGGGTTCATTGATATCTAAAGTTTTAACTTCTTCAATCCCACTTCTACCAATTTTTGCATCAAGATCTAAAAACTCCAAATTTTTGGACCGTCTTCTAGGTAAAGGTAAATCATCTTCAGTCCCATCATTATCAAGATTCATATTGCAAAACAAAGATTTAATAGGGGACACATCAATAACTTTTAGATCTTCATCTTTATTTTCATAGAAATTAGAAGAACACGCTTTCATAAAGCAATCTTTCTTAGCATGCATCCTAGCGGTTCTTTCTTTGCACTCATCAATGGAAATTCTCATGGCTTTGAGAGACTCATTGATATCATGCTTAGGTGGAATAGATCTAAGTTTCAAATAATCAACATCAAGAGAAATTCTATCAACGTTCCTAGCCAATTCATCAACTTTAAGCAATTTTTCTTCAAGCAAAGCATTAAAATTCTTTTGAGAATTCATAAACTCTTTAACACTATTCTCAAATTCAGAGGGCATCTTATTAAAATTTCCATAAGGATTGTTGTAGGAATTACCATAATTATTACAAGAATTACTAGGAAATGACCGAGGATTAAAATGTCCTCTATACGCGTTGTTACCAAAATTATTCCTTCCCACAAAATTCACATCCATAGATTCATTATTCTTCTCAATCAAAGTAGACAAATTCATATCATTAGGATCCTAAGAAACACTTTTAGTAGAAAATAATTTCATAAGCTCATCCATCTTTCCACTCAAAACATTAATTTCTTCTATTGCACACACTTTTTTATTAGTAGATCTTTCGGTGTGCCATTGAGAATAATTAACGATAATATTATCTAGGAGTTTAGTAGCTTCTCCTAAAGTGATTTCCATAAAAGTGCCTCCCGCGGCCGAATCTAAAAGATTTCTAGAAGCAAAATTCAATTCGGCATAAAATTTTTGTATAATCATCCACAAATTCAAACCATGAGTGGGGCAATTACGTATCATTAATTTCATCCTCTCCCAAGCTTGCGCAACATGTTCATGATCAAGTTGCTTAAAATTCATAATATCATTTCTAAGAGAGATGATTTTAGCGGGAGGAAAATACTTAGAGATAAAAGCATCTTTGCACTTATTCCATGAATCAATACTATTTTTAGGCAAAGATGAAAACCACACTTTAGCACAGTCTCTAAGCGATAAAGGAAATAGCTTCGGTTTAACAATATCATTATCAACATCCCTCTTCTTTTTCATATCACATAAATCAACAAAGCTATTTAGATGAGTAGCGGCATCTTCAGTAGGAAGGTCGGCGAATTGATCTTTCATAACAAGAATCAACAAAACGGCATTAATCTCACAAGATTCAGCATCATTAAGAGGAGCAATCAGAGTGCTAAGAAAATCATTATTGTTGGTATTGGTAAAGTCACACAATTTGGTATTATCTTGAGCCATCGTGACAAGCAAGCAACCCAACAAGCAAGCAAACAAGCAAAGAGCAAAAAGACGTGAACAGAAAAGAGAGGGCGAATAAAACGGCAAGGGTGAAGTGGGGGAGAGGAAACCAAGAGGCAAATGGCAAATAATGTAGTGCGAGGGAGATGAGTTTGTGATGGGTACTTGGTATGGCTTGACTTGAGCGTAGACTCCCCGACAATGGCGCCAGAAATCCATCTTGCTACCTCTTGAGCACTGCATTGGTTTTCCCTTGAAGAGGAAAGGGTGATGCAGTAAAGCAGCGTAAGTATTTCCCTCAGTTTTTGAGAACCAAGTTATCAATCTAGTAGGAGGCCACACACGAGTCCCTCGCACCTACACAAACAAACAAAAACCTTGCAACCAATGCGATAAAGGGGTTGTCAATCCCTTCTCGGTCACTTACGAGAGTGAGATCCGATAGAGATGATAAGATAATATTTTTGGTATTTTTATGATAAAGATGCAAAGTAAAATAAAAGTCAATAAAAATAGCAAAGTATTGGAAGATTAATATGATGGAAAATATACCCGAGGGCCATAGGTTTCACTAGTGGCTTCTCTCGAGAGCATGCGTATTTGCGATGGGTGAACGAATTACTATCGAGCAATTGATAGAATTGAGCATAGTTATGAGAATATCTAGGTATGATCATGTATATAAGCATCACGTCCGAAACAAGTAGACCGAAACGATTCTGCATCTACTACTATTACTCCACACATCGACCGCTATCCAACATGCATCTAGAGTATTAAGTTCATGAAGAACAGAGTAATGCATTAAGAAAGATGACATGACGTAGAGGGATAAACTCATGCAATATGATATAAACCCCATCTTTTTATCCTCGATGGCAACAATACAATACGTGCCTTGCTGCCCCTACTGTCACTAGGAAAGGCACCGCAAGATTGAACCTAAAGCTAAGCACTTCTCCCATTGCAAGAAAGATCAATCTAGTAGGCCAAACCAAACTGATAAGTCGAAGAGACTTGCAAAGATAACCAATCATACATAAAAGAATTCAGATTTGACTCAGATATTGTTCATAGATAATGTTGATCATAAACCCACAATTCATCGGATATCGACAAGCACACCGCAAAAGAAGATTACATCGAATAGATCTCCACAAGAGAGGGGGAGAACATTGTATTGAGATCCAAAAAGAGAGAAGAAGCCATCTAGCTAATAACTATCGACACGAAGGTCTGAGGTAAACTACTCACACTTCATCGGAGAGCCTTAGAGATGATGTAGAGGCCCTCCGTGATCAATGCCCCCTCCGGCGGAGCTCCGGAAACGACCACAACAAGGGATCTCCCAGGTACAGGAAGTTGCGGCGGTGGAATTAGGTTTTTGGCTCCGTATCTGGTAGTTTGGGGATACGTAGGTATATATAGGAGGAAGAAATACGTCGGTGGAGCAACGAGGGTCCCACGAGGGTGGAGGGCGCGCCGGGGGGGGGGGGGAGGCACGCCCCCTACCTCGTGCCCTCCTGGTTGATTGCTTTACGTAGGCTCCAAGTCCTCTGGATCACGTTCGTTCCGAAAATCACGTTCCCGAAGGTTTCATTCCGTTTGGACTCGGTTTGATATTCTTTTTCTGTGAAACTCTGAAATAGGCAAAAAATAGCAATTCTGGGCTGGGCCTTCGGTTAGTAGGTTAGTCCCGAAAGTGATATAAAAGTGTATAATAAAGCCCAATAATGTCCGAAACAGAATAAAATATAGCATGAAGCAATCAAAAATTATAGATACGTTGCAGACGTATCAGGGTAAAATTTGAACTGCAGCTGCCTCGTAGGTTGCTCTTTAGTTTTTCAAAAAATCATTTATAGTTTCATAAGTATCAATTTAATAAGAGAAACATCAAAAGTTTTCCAAGATTCGACCACTAGCTAGGAACGGTCAAGGCCGCCGTTTGACCGCATTTTGAAATGCGCATAAAAAATTCAAAAAATCAAAAAATTGGAAAATCTTCGCATTGTGTCATTATATGTCACCAAGTTGCCACAAAAAATAATAAACTTTTAATACGGCAATTATTTTTAAAAAGTGTTCTCAGAAATGAGCAATCATGCGTGAAGATTCATTGCTTTCAAACCAAATGATCAATCTTATGGCCACATTCAAGGCATAATTTTTCAGAAGATCTCATATGTGCACAAGGGTGCATCTTGGAATTCCAAACAATGTTGCCTAAGAGAGTTTTCATTTTCTTTGCATGGAAATTTCATTTTCCATTTTTTGAGTGCCAGAAATGAGTTTTTATTGCGAAGGACCTACCATATATTTGTTGCAAAATTGGACCAAATCATTTTTCTGAAATACTAGGACATATTTAATGCACAATTGACCAAATGGTTGGGTGTAAAAAGTTTTGATCCACCTCTCGTGAAAAAGACAAATTTCTGCAGATTCAGTTGGAAGCAGGTCAAATTTGAACTACAGCTGCCCCGTAGTTTGCTCTTTATTTTTTCCAAAAATCAATTATAGGTACATAAGTATCTATTTAATCAAAGAAACATCAAAAGTTTTCCAACATTCAACCACTAGCTATGAACGGTCAAGCCCGCCGTTTTGACTGCATTTTGAAACGGGCATAAAAAATAAAAAAATGGAAAACCTTCGCATTGTGTCATTATATATGACCAAGTTGCCAGAAAAAATATCAAACTTGTAATATGGCAATTATTTTAAAAAATATTCTCAGAAATGAGCTACCATGCGTGAAGATTCATGTCTTTCAAGCCCAAATGATCAATCTTATGGCCCCATTCATGGCATAGTTTTTTCAAATGATCTCATATTCTGCACAAGGGTGCATCTTGGAATTCCAAACAATGTTGCCTAAAGGAGTTTTCATCTTCTTTGCATGGAAATTTCACTTTCCATTTTTTAGTGCCTTAAATGAGTTATTTTTGTGAGGGACCTACCATATATTTGTTGCAAAATTAGACCAAATCATTTTTTTAAATACTAGGACATATTTAACGCACAATTAACCAAATGGTTGGGTGTAAAAAGTTTTGATCCACCTCTTGTGAAAAAGACAATTTTCTACAGATTCAATTGGAAGCGGGTCAAATTTGAACTGCAGCTGCCTTGTAGTTTGCTCTTTATTTTTTCCAAAAATCATTTACAGTTACATAAGTACCAATTTAATCAGAGAAACATCAAAAGTTTTCCGAGATTCGACCACTAGCTAGGAACGGTCAAGCCCGCCGTTTTGACCGCATTTTGAAACGGGCATAAAAAATTCAAAAAAAATCAAAAAATTGGAAAACCTTTGCATTGTGTCATTATATGTGACCAAGTTGCCAGAAAAAATAATAAACTTGTAATACGACAATTATTTTTAAAAAGTGTTCTCAGAAATGAGCTATCATGCGTGAAGATTCAAGGCTTTTCAAGCCAAATGATCAATCTTATGGCCACGTTCATGGCATAGTTTGTTCAAATGATCTCATATAGTGCATAAGGGTGCATCTTGCAATGATGAACAATGTTTCCTAAGGGAGTTTTTATTTTATTTGGAAAAAAAATCAATTTTCTATTTTTTGAGTGCCCAAAATGAGGTTTTTTTGTGAAGAACTTACCATATATTTGTTGCAAAATAGGACCAAATCAAATTTCTAAAATACTAGGTCATATTTAATGAACAATTGACCAAATGGTTGGGTGTAAAAAGTTTTTGATCCACCTCTCATGCAAAAGACAAATTTCCGCATATTCATTTTCCATTTTTTGAGTTCCCAAAATGAGTTTTTTTTTTGAATAACCTAACAAATATTTTTCGTAAAAAAACTTCTCCATTTTTCAAGAACACTAGACCACATTTTATGAACAAATTTGTGTACACTAGAGACATTTTTTATAGAGATTAAACAGTTTTTAGTTACATAATTAACATTTTTAATAAATATTTTTATGTCTAATATTTTGAACACATGTCTACATTTTTAAGACACATTGTATATATTGTTAATATATGTTTAACTTTTTTCAAATACATGATTAACATATTTTCGTATATTCCTAACAAAAAACATCTTCTCATACATACGTTTTGATGTCTATATTTGTTTTTACATATTCTACATTTTTGTATCCATATAAAACATTGTTGATATTGGTTAGAAAAATTTAAATACATGAAAAACTTGTTATTTTCCCATTTTTGTTGGGCCGAATATATGTTTTTAGTAGCATGATGGCATCCCACATTCTTCCTGGATGGGCCGAGGCCTACATGGCACACATATTTTTTTTAAAGAAGGTGGCCTTGTTCCACCAAGGCCCAAGCCCACCTTGAGCGACACCTTAAGTACCAATGCATCCATGTTCACAACCTCATGACCATTTATATTGGTCGTAATCAAGTAGAAATAAGGTCATTGACCACTCTTGTCTGCTTTATGACCATTTGGTGTAAGGCAATTTCAGGGTTTGAGCCCTTCCAAGCGAAATAGCCGTGGATTTATGACCAATTCAGCCGGGTCACTGAGAGAAGGTGACAAGTTGACATATTTCTTGTAGTGTTTGTTGATGACACTTACGGACATTGTATTTGATGTGTGCTCTATTTTTTGTGGACGACACTTACGGTCATTGTATTTGAAGCGAAAGCATGATATGGTCACTGCACTCCAGAATAAGCTCATCATGGTCAGCACATACATTTTGTGGTGCTAACCAACCTGTGGTTGGATGGTTAGGAGGACAGTGGTTTCTCGAGCCCACCAGGGTTAAAGTCCTAGTGCTCGCATTTATTCTGGGTTAATTTCAGTATTTTTCCAGAGATGTGCTTTCAGTGGGAGGAGACGTTCCACTCGACTACGAGGCACCTATGGTGACTTCGTAAAATCTCAAGATCATATGCTGGCTCGCTCTCTCGAAGGTGCTCATAGGGGTAGGGTATGCGTATGTGCCCTTATAGCGGTGAGTGCTTGCGCGTATATATGACCGCTTGCGTCTATACCGTGTTAAAAAAATACATGTCATGATTATACGGTCACTTGCTCACCCATACAACTCCGTATTTTGTTGATGACACAATCAATTGACCAGTCAAACGTTCCACGTGGCGCAACTAGTGTTGCACCATCGGGGCAGGTAACCGTGGGGCCCACATGTCAGCGCATATATAAAAGAAATAAATGGTAGTTTGAGTGTGTATCGTGTTAATAAAATATATTCTAGGGTGATCATACGGTCACTGGCTCACCATACAGCTCCGTAATTTTTTGATGACACGATAAATTGACCAGTCAAACGATCCACATTATGCAGCGCACATTACCATAGGGCCCACCCGTCAGCGCGTATATGAAGGACAGAAATGGTAATAAATTAAAATTAGTGGTCGGTGGGGATTCGAAGTCGTGAGACCTCTGGTTGGCAGTCGCCGACGGTAGGCGGCGCGGTGATTGGGCGGTGGCGTGGGGATCGCTAGAGAAAAAACTCGGTGCGGG
>NC_057798.1:135576726-135578489 GCF_018294505.1 Triticum aestivum
GGGCTAGAGGGATGGCCGAGGCGGTGGGGAGTGGTTTCGGGGCGGGCGGCGTGGCCACGCGGGCCGGTCGTGGGCGACGGCGGCTGGCGGTTCGGCTGGCGGTGGCTGGCGGCTCAGGGGTGGTGGTTTAAGATAAACTGCGGGCCCTTGATTTCGTATCCAACGGCTGGAAAATCTATTGACCAGAGATTAAAAAGTCAGTCGACTGACGTGTAGCCTCACCCCGCACGTACACATGCACGCACGCAACACTCGCACGAACGCAGGCACGCATGTAGGTGTGCAACACTGACACGTACACATAACAAACACACGCATGTAGGCGTGCAACACTGACACGTACACATGCACTCACGAACACATGCACATACACACACATGCATGCAACACTGAAACATACACATGCACACACGCAACACTCGCACGCCTACATGCACACGACACACGACGCAAGACACACGCTCAACATATACTTGCATGCACTCTTTGTTAAGGACATGAATTGTTACGGGTATTAATCAATCTTATCTTTTTTTGCAAGGTTTAATCAATATTATCTGTGATAAGCAGAACATTAATTTTTGCAGCGGTCTTTATGAATCACAACGTATCAAACGGGCTATCAACGTATATATGAAAATTTTAAAATTCTCTTACATTATATAGTAGGCTTATCTAGATGAAATAGATGATGCCACACTCAATGAATAATAATCATTTTATGAAATGCTTGCTTCTAACCGCCCTGGCCCACCAAAAGTTCCTCTGTCGTGCACTACCTGCGTTGGGTCACTGATATGCATGCCATGTACCCAAAGATCCCACACGTCAGTGGAAGAACAGCGCGGTGTCGTACGTTAGAGTCGAGGGCGCCACTCGATGCACGCCTGGCTGAACACGCCTCCATGAAACCCGTGTGGAAGCCGAGAAACCCACTATGGACACATGCCCGTTCATGACCGGGCCGGCATTAAACGCAACGCCGGTCGAGCTCCTCCCCTCTGTCGTCTATTTCTCTACCTAATATTAAAGGACAGAACGTTTCTCCACTTTATTATATATTTTTCATACGTTCGTCCGTGTTTTTCGTACATCCTCGTGTTTTTTTGTCCGTCATCATTGCGACGTAGAAAAATTGCATTTACGAGGACTCTAACCCTGCCCACGTAGTAGTTAGTACGCTGGTTTGAACCAGCTCACCTAGCTAACAACTTGTGTGATAGAGCAAAGGAAGACTTCCTTTTATATAGATTACAAACGAGTTTTGTAAAAAAATCCATAAAAAATTCCACACATCGAAGCGGAAAAGCATGCACAAACGTTGAATAGGAGTCTGATCTGAATCCTACTAGATACATGAATCTGTATCAGTGCACACGTGACACGTTCAATTCGAATCTGAATCCTACTAGCTATAGGAATCTGCATCTGAGTCTAAATCCTACTTTGTACATGAATCCAAATCAGTGCACAAGTGACATGTTTCGATAGGAGTCCAAATACTACTGGCTATGGCTATAGGAATCTGAATCCTATTTATACATACACATATACAACACCCTTATTGTAATCTCAAGTCTTCAGTCAAATATGGTACTTAGCAACTCAGCTTTGCACGTTGCCACGCCGATATCGCCGCTGACACCAAAGACAACAAGCCATCAGCACGTCACCTCGCCGGCGCTGACAGCAAAGACAACGAGCCATTAGCCCCCCAACCCCCTCGTGTCACTACGAAGGGAATCCTAATTAAGCTATGAATG
>NC_057798.1:135578765-135590165 GCF_018294505.1 Triticum aestivum
GGATCGTAAAACGGACCAAGAATAATCCACCTTGGTCGTACAACCTCTCTCTTATTGTTAGTCAAAGTGATGGCCATCCATGCGACCCCAGAGATGGGCTAGCTCACCAATAATCACGCAAGTAGCTAGTCCCCGCAGACAACCACTGCATGCATGTGGCCCAAACATATGTATGGAGAGGTGTGTTTTTGAGTAACAATGAACAACTTTGATGTGGCACCGTGATTTCGAACTAGAAATCCCCACACTGAGTGAGGGTTAGGTTGACGATGCATATGTATGTTACATCACACTTCAAGCCAACGACGGGGATTCATATATGCATGCATGCGTGCATAGTATATGCGCTCAAACTTGATTAGGTCTGAATCTCACCATGACCTATACTACGATAACATGAACCAAATGAACAATCCGCCATGGTAACCTATCTTGTTGTTGGTCAAGGTGATCTGGATGTCCACACGGGCCCACGAATATATAGGCTTGTCACCGATAACCACGCGAGGGAGTGTATCGTTCAAAGGCAACCACTACATGCATATGTATGGAAGTGATGTGTGCATGCATGTTTGAATACACAACATTGATTTGGCGCGTGTGTGAAAAATTGTACACAAGCTCCCCGCACAAAGCGAGATCGGTTCATGTTGGTGTCATTGTACTAGCCACTTTGACTTGATTGGAGGGATTCATGCGTGCACATGCATGTGTGTGTGCTCAAAGTGTATCATGCATGTCATCCCAGAGCAAAAATAATAATCCCCTCCTAATTCAAATTAACCTGTCTTGTTGTCAAGCAAAAAGAAGTGATGGACCAAGCGGGCCCATAGATGGAAAGCATCAATATCGCTGATAACCACTTAAGTGGGTGCGAGAGGACAACCACCACCACTTTGCATGTGGGCCAAACATATATATGTTGAATACCCAAAATGCACAACTTTGATGTGCCACATGCCTTAAAAACCGTAAACCATGCACCCACATAGAGTGAGGTTCATATCAAGCGTACTACATATGACGGTCCCCTCCCCCCCTCTTCACCGCATACTATATGCTCCTGCCGTAGTATATGTATAGCCCAAAAGAATTCTCATCGATGGTGAAATTAATTAACCTCTCCCGATGTAGGTCAAAGTGATGCATGCATGCATGCATGCATCGACGATGGCCTCGTGGGCCCACAGATGGAAGCGTCACACGTGAGTGTCCTAGCTACGATATATATGCATGTGGCCCAAAAAGGTGTTGTGTGATGTTTGAATAACCAATTTCACAATTTTGATGTGGCACGTGCCTCAGTAACCAAAAAGTCCCGACACTGAGTGAGGTGTACTTGTTCACGGACGCATACGTATAGTATATATGCTAGTCCCCTCCCACCTTTTCAACGCGTACTATATACCACCATAACACAAAAAAAAGATTCTACCTTGTTGGTCAAATTAACCTCACTGTTGGCTGTTCGTCAAAGTGATGGACGACGACCTCGCGGACCCGCAGAAAGCATCACACGTGAGTATCGAGTGTCATGTAGGACAACCATCAACTGCATGTGGCCAAAACATTTATGTATGAAAGGGTTGTGTAATGTTTTAAATAACGATTTCACGACTCTGATGTGGCACCAGCTTGCCTAACAAAACGGCCAACCCACACGGTGGCTCACAACTCGTAGTGTACTGCGAGCCACCCGCCACCCCCAGACGCACACACCCACCCACACACACACATCGCGAATCCACCGCAACTACGATGCATGTTAAATTAATTATCCCATGGTGAACATATATGTTACCAAAGGAGGGACATCTTAATTTCAAAAAAATCACAGAGATCATTAAGACGTTTTAGTACATTGATTGATTGATTTTCTATGGGTATAATGTGCAAAAATCAAATTTGAGCTACATGCACACATGACAGTGCACCTAAATGGATTGCAAAAACACATGTGTCTCACTGGGTGCATGTTTACTCCTCGTGCAACAAATTTCAAACATTGAGAATCTTGATTTTTAAATTCTAGTACATCCAAAACTTATTTGAAGTTCATGAAACTTATTGTGTTGTCATATGGACACCAATACAAAGTGGCATTGTACTTTTTTTGTCAAATTTAAGACCAGTTTTGATGTAATCTTTATCTAATTACAGACGGGAGATTATTAATAATTGGGAACCATTATCCCAAATGGATTATTTATTCGACCTGTGAGTGTTAGACCAACAATTTATATGTGTCATGCTTCGGTTAAGCAATAAAGTGGCAGCATTAATCATCCAAATAGAAAAACAATATACGTGCTGCTGCGTGACCCGTGTGGCGTGCGAGCAGGAGTGAGTTGACGGGACGCATGTGAGCAGTCCACCGCGCAGGCAGCCGGGGAGGCGTGCGTGCAGGTGTGTGAATTGACGGAGGCATGCTCGCTGCGCAGTGTCATCGGGAGGCGTGCGAGTACGTGTGTGAAACTTTGGTAGGCATGCCAGCAGTCCGGTGCGCACGCTCACCGGGAGGCGAGCCATCGGTTTGACCGCCGCCCACCTCTCTCCCACAACTCCCACTACTCCATATTAATGGTGCGCCCGAGCGGCCGCACCCCCATCCTTGCTATGCACACACAATCCTCTCTCTCCACTTGCAACCTCGATGTCGCTCTCAGTCCTCAAAGCCGTCGGTGTATGAGGATGCCGCCGAAGCGCCCCATCGGAGGGAGTGGCGACACCGGGGCTGCTAAAGCACCGGAGCACGGCATGGAGATGGAGACAGAGGTTCTTGTCACTGCCAGCGAGTTATCGTTGCACCCTGACATCGTCGACGGCGTCAAGCTTCCACAGCCGGAGGCGGAGTTCCACACCGACTCCAACCACCACTCGGGCGACGACTCCGACGACCACTCCAGCGACGACTCCGACGACGACGGACAGCTGGTTAGTCATCTATACCCATTTATGAGTCAAATAGATCATAGGGTTTCTCTGGTTACTCCTGCCTTCCCCTTTTTGGAATAGAAATCCTGTGGTTACGTTCTCCCAATCCATGAAATCTGAGTAAGTTTCGTTAGATCCGTGTAGTGTATTGATTGTTTGAATGGTACATGTGATAAGTGATTAGTTGTTTCCTGTGCAAATGATTTCTGCTAGTAATCCGACAAGGGTTAGTGTTCGTGCTAATAATTCCTAGCCAGGACTTGACAATTGATTTTGAATGACCGACATATGTTTGTGCCATTATTTTCTTCAAGATTGGTATGTACATAGATGACTGTGCTTAAAAATTGAACCATAATCTCTGAATATGTATAAATAAAATGCCATAAATTCCTAATCCTACTTCACGGCATGTAATCAGTGATTTGATGCCAAATTTGTTTTACTATATGTATAGGTGATGTCTGCCGATGTGGACGGCGAGGATGAAGATATCCAGAGAAGGTACAAGAGGCGAATCCTGAGGGAGCTTTATGCGGGAATGCATAACAGGCATATTAGGACCTGGAACGATGGCTATGGATGCCCATTTTGCAACCACAAGATTCATAACGCGTATCTAAGTGTTCTTGCGCATGCAAGAGGACGGGCCGTTGGCTCCTTCAAGCAGAAGTATTCTCGCAGGGTGGCACACGGCGCGTACACTGAGTACCTGGAGAAGCTTCAGGATCGTGCTGGCCGCATGTGAGATGAGATGTGGGATGGATCGAACTATGTACGCTTGAGTATTCTTAATGATGGTTGAACTATGTACTTATGGTTGAATTATGCTAAAGTACGTGTACGCTTATTATCTATGTCTAAGTGTGTTAAATATTTCGCCAAATTTTGGTAAAAATTACAACGGGGGACCAATAAACCAGGACGGAGGTAGTACGTCAATCACACATGGTTCCCAAAATTGGAACCATGTGCAATGACTATCATTTTGCCTACTGCGTCAATCACACATGGTTCGCTCTAGCAAACCGTCGCCCCCAAAATTCTTTGTGGGACAGAATACCCTCACCACCCAATTCAAAAAAGAAAAACAAAACCTCACCATCCCCACATCACAAAATCCCTCACCCCGCCCGCCACCCCCTCGGCCCTCTGGTACATTCCCCATCCACACATGCACAAGCTCCTCCGTGTCTATGCCATGGCACCGCCTATCGCGGCGGTAAACACTTAGCTCGACGCCTGCCGCTGCCGCCAGGCTGCCAGCAAAGCTCGCCGCATTTCTCCACTTCAGCTTGCCGCCGCCTATAGCCATCGACTTTCTCGACGCTGCTCGCGGTCGACCCAGCTCCGCTCGATTTGGGAATCTGCCGTACTGAGGGTTCTTTTTCATGGACGACAAGGTAACTAATTTAACGAGATATTATCTCATCTCTTATCCCAGTTCATCTGCCTCCTTTAATCACCCGGCGGAAATCACCATGAATTCATTTTTATTCGAGCTGATTTGAGGGTTTTCTTTCATTCATAGAATGTACAGTGCGCCGATACTTCATGACTTGGCGACCGCCGCTAGAGATTCCATCTCATCGTACCAGATAACTTGACAACGCGCGCGGAATGTTCAATCTCACCCTAAATCGGTTGGCATGGCCTACTTTCCTGAACATATTCTAAATATTGCTACATTTGGATAAAAGGTGCCACATGAACCATATACGTCAAAAGGGATTTTCCCCCTCTTCTTTCTATATTAGGAAAACTAATGATGTATTGTTCTTTCGATTACTCTCATATTTCCATGACATCATGTTTACCCTATCTGTTTAATTATAGACTTTTGTCCTTCGATTTCAACTGTTGTACAGTTCTTTCAATTTGGGCCCATATTTGCATGTTACCATATTTTCTTTAACAACCCTACCATTTTCTGCAGGACATCCCTCGCTATGCAACAGATTATGTAGTGCACAATTTTTCCCTTTACATACATCAAGGCTCCACGAATGTCATATTACGCACAAACCATGAATTTACAATCGTTGCTACTGTAAGACTTGATGAATGTGGTGACTCCTATTTTGACACTAGCTTTTGGAATGAAATTGCAAAGTTTTATGTACTGAAAGCTAGCACTAAAATTGCACTGCACATAGAAGGTCCTGGTCATGAGATATATGCTAACTTCCCCGATAAAATCATCCGTCCAGACTTTGTTTGAAGTAAGTTTTCTTTTCAACTATCTGCATATGTTGACTTACCCAGCAGTGTCAAATGAATTGTGTAGTATTTAAGCAACCAATTGTTATTCCCTTATCTTACTATATTCTTACCTAATAACTTCTAGTTACCAATACACTTTTCTATTGCCCTGTTTTAACTAAATATTCTCTGTACTCCCATTTCTATCAGAAAGTGCCGCTGACAGGGAGACTCCGGAGGTGGAGAACGGGGCTGCCAACAAGAGGAGGCGGGGAGAGCCAGAACCGCAAGAGACTCCAGCAGGCCTAGACTTAATCAACATCCTCCCTGATGATATGTTGAGAGTCATCATCTCCCTTCTCCCAATCAAACATGGGGCGCAGACAGCCCTCCTTTCCCGGCGGTGGCGCCTCCTATGGAACTCCAGCCCTCTCGACCTCATCGACACCCACGAGCTCTGCCATGCCTATCGCACAAGTTTGGATGTGTTCTCCAAGATCCTTGGAAGTTACCTTGGCCCAACCAAAGGCCTTAGAATGGGCAAGTTCCATTCCAACGGCAAGGATCGAGCCAAGCTTGATGACTGGTTCTGATCCCCCGCCCTAGATCATCTCGAGGAGCTCACTTTTGATGATGGGCATATGCGTTCATTGCCAATGTCCGCACTCCGCCTCGCGCCCACGCTGCGCGTCGCCAAGTTCAGGAACTGCCATTTCCCGCCCTTAATGACGCACCCACTCTTATTCTGAAGCACCTCGAGCTCGTCGTCGTCTGCCTCACAAAGGGTGACATGGAGCGCCTGCTCCGTGGATGTACTGCACTCGAGTACCTTTGTCTTAAGGCGATCAATGGGTTGAGTACCTTCCACATCACCTCCATGACTCTCCAGACTATTTATGTGTGTTGCTGGTGTGGCAGGAAGACATCACAAAAGGTGGACCACGATATGGTCATCCAGGACACACCTGCACTTGAGAGATTATTTGTAGTTGATCAAGAAGGTCCAACAAGAATCAATGGCATTTCTGCACCGAAATCGACAGTGGTGGGCTACTTGTCTGACAAATACTCCGAACTTGTTATTGGATCCACACCCATTCACGTACGACAGCCACCTTCTACCTCTCGTTCTATAATTTAACATTATTTCTAATTTTGAAGATGTCTTTTCGTCTGTCATTCAGAAAATGATTCCGACAAGCTTGACCCCGAAACTGCGCACAGTGAAGGTCTTGGCACTAGAATCTATCAGGCCCGACCTAGAGCAAGTTGTCAGTTTCCTGAGATGCTTTCCGTTCCTGGAGAAGCTATATATCGAGGTGATGTTCCTTTCCTATTAAATGTTAACCATAAGGGAGTTCAATTTGTGACACCTTTTTCCAAGTTTACAATGACAATGTACTACGATTTCTGAAGGTTCTCTTGGAGGAGTTCAGTACATACATGCCCCCCCATATTGGTTGCTTGATCCATATGGTTACAATCAATAAGCATTTCTCCTTTGGATTCATCTGTACTAGTTTTCTTACGGAACTTTTCATCCACTCCAACCTCTTGTGAAGAAGGCTACATTTTTCTAGAATGTAATAAAATGCCCATGTTAATCATGTCAGATCGAAGATGGCATGTTAGTGCATGTTACAAATCCTGCAAACCAAATAGCTAGTCCTGTAGTAATGTTCAAAACTGCATGCAGGCACTAACACGTTTTCTTCTTTTGCAGACAAGATTAGGCCCAGTGGTGGATAATGTGATACAATATAACAATCACGTCTAATGCCTAGATCTGCATCTCTTAGAAATTACTTTGAACTCCTACCGAGGGACCTTACCGGAGATTATATTCGCCAGGTTCTTTGTTCTCAGAGCAAGGGTGCTGAAGGAAATGAGGTTTGCCCTACATTTATTTCGTAAAAATGAATGGTCTGTTGATCAGCGCTGGCGCCTGCGGCAGAATGGAGTAGGCTCCAAAAATGCTGAATTTGATTTTGGAACTTCAGATGACAGAGTAATTGGAAGTCATCAGGTCAACCCCATACATGACTTCTCAGTGGCTGACCCCTTTGCAAAAATTGTGAGGTTTCGAAGACAGACTTAGAAGCGGTGATAGTAGTTTGAACCTCTCTGATATCCATGTTCAGCGCATCAGTGCAAGCGTTTGCAGCTGATGAGCTGAATTTCATTTCTAATGTCAGTTTGAACCTTGTAATCTTCGAATTTGAGCCATATGACTCTGGAATTTGAACCTTGTAACATTTCGAGCTTTTGTGGTACAATCGTTGAAATGGCTTCGTGTGAGACTCGTATATTGCTAGCACTATTTTGACCTTAATATGCAATGGTCTTAGATTTTGTTAACCATTCTAAAATCAGTTTACCTTATCGATCTGACCGCACACGATCTGTATAGCTAACTCGACTGCGATCTTCGACATTATTGCACACAGTTGGTTTCTTCCACCGTGTGCAGTGTAGAGCGCAGAATTAATTATCGCACTCGAGTGTCCACGCCTGGGGTGCGGTGTTGTCAAGCATGCACTGGATTCTGGAATCCTCCGCTATGAACGCCATGGCAAGACGTGACGATTACAGGCCGACTGGCCCCTATTTTTACAGCGGCCATTTAACCTTCCCTTGTGTCTCTTCAACCTTTCGATCGCGCCCCACCATTGCAAGAAGCACATCCACCACGAGAAATTCTTAGAGGGTATCCTACGCGGCTCCTATGGCACTCCGAGCGGCTGCCGACGACGAGCAGCAGTTCACCATGCATGACGTGGTGGACACCCACAGAACGTTCATGGACCTCTCGGTGGTGTACACCAACAACCCGGTCTGGGCGGAGCACTCCATCCACATCATGGAGTTGTTGCTTGCCGATGAGAAGTACAAGGTGGTTGGGTTCGACCTCGAGTGCACCCGCGCTCGTGCCAGGTCTCGTCCCAAGGTCGTCGTCGCCCAGATATGTGTGTGCCACCACGTCCTTGTCTACCATTACTACCTGGCCACAAGGCCTTGCGAGTTTTTCACCAGGTTTGTCAACAGCCCCCACTACATGTTCGCTACGGTGGACATCACCAACAATGTAAAGGTGCTCGAGAGTTCGGGCATCGCCTGCCAGAATCTTGTTGACATCCAGGGCCAATACATGATCTAGGGCAGCAAGGAGCATGAGAAGGACTCACTGGTTCACCTCACCGAGGCCATCATCGACCCCTACTATAGAGACATGAAGGACTCGTGCAACAAGGACAAGCGTGCCTGGCACTCGTCCTGGATGGAGAAACTCGAGAAAGCTCACGTCGTGTACGCGGCCAAGGAGGCGTACACGAGCTACGACATGTACCGGCGGATCATTGACATGAGGAAGTCCCTCCTTCCCCAAAACGGCCAGGGATCCAGCCGGAAGCAGAGCAATGGCAAGCATCATCACAACAATAAGTAGATGATTAGATCCTCGTTTCTTCTACTTTAGTATGCATGTAATTGCTTACTTTGGTGTGTGAAAATGTTATGTGTGTAGTCACTTGTGTAATTGTATGCTTAATTTGGTTATGCAATGTTGTATTTTTAAGTATATATGTTGATGCTCTGTAGACAGAGCGTAGATGGTGTGCGGACAAAGAAAATCGCATCACACATGGACTAATCAATGGAACCCGTCGGTGATGTTTTCATCAATCGCTCACAATTGTATACCAACAATCGTCTTCTCACAACACACACGGCTTGTTAGCAGTAATCGTCTGTGTTCTTATCGGTCTTCGCACACGTTTCTGATTACAGACCTGTTTGCCTCGTATCACACACATCTTTTTCATTTGAACCATTTTTGTTCTCATGTCTCAACACAAATAGTTCATCCGAGTGAACCGGATGCCTTATATCACACACACCTTAATCTTGCTGACCGTTTCTTTTGTGTTTCCTAATCACAAACAGTTCATCCAAGTGAACCGTATGTTGTACATCGAACACACCTTCATCTGGCTGCCCGTTTCTTTTGTTCCTCATCATCGCAAACGGTTAATTGAGCTGAACCGTATGCCCTACATTGCACACGCAACTAAAATCTGAACCGTGTTTGATGCATCCTCCATCGCAAACATTTTGCATTATTTCTGACGGTTTTCATATAGCACCGTTTGCGATTATTGTATCGCACATAGTTTCTCGAAGGGTCTCTGATCGTAGTGTCGCGTGGACATAGCACTATGGGTGGAATAGAATATGATGATGGAGGTTGTGTGAGAAGACACAAAAGGAGAAAGTCTCACATTGACGCGTCTAATCAACGGGCTATGGAGATGCCCATCAATTGATGTCAATGCGAGGAGTAGGGATTGCCATGCAATGGATGCACTAGAGCTATAAATATATGAAAGCTCAACAAAAGAAACTAAGTGGGTGTGCATCCAACTTGCTTTCTCACAAAGACCTAGGGCATTTTGAGGAACCCATCATTGGAATATACAAGCCAAGTTCTATAATGAAAATTCCCACTAGTATATGAAAGTGACAAAATAAGAGACTCTTTATCATGAAGATCATGGTGCTACTTTGAAGCAAAAGTGTGGAAAAAGGATAGTAACATTGCCCCTTCTGTCTTTCTCTCTCATTTTTTTATTTGGGCCTTCTCTTTTTTTATGGCCTCCCTTTTTTGGGGGCTTCTTTGGCCTCTCTTTTTTTCGTCCGGAGTCTCATCCCGACTTGTGGGGGACTCATAGTCTCCATCATCCTTTACTCACATGGGACAATGCTCTAATAATAAAAATCATCACACTTTTATTTACTTACAACTCAAGAATTGCAACTCGATACTTAGAACAAAATATGACTCTATGTGAATCCGGTGGTGTACCGGGATGTGCAATGAATCAAGAGCGACATGTACGAAAGGATTATGAAGGTGGCTTTGCCACAAATACAATGTAAACTACATGATCATGCAGAGCAATATGACAATGATGGAGCGTGTCATAATAAACGGAACGATGGAAAGTTGCATGGCAATATATCTCGGAATGGCTATGGAAATGCCATAATAGGTAGGTATGGTGGCTGTTTTGAGGAAGATATAAGGAGGCTTATGTGTGATAGAGTGTATCATATCACGGGGTTTGGGTGCACCGGCGAAGTTTGCACCAACTCTCGAGGTGAGAAAGGGCAATGCACGATACCGAAGAGGCTAGCAATGATGGAAGGGTGAGAGTGCATATAATCCATGGATTCAACATTAGTCATAAAGAACTCACATACTTATTTTAAAAATCTACAAGTCATCAAAACCAAGCACTACGTGCGTGCTCCTAGGGGGATAGATTGGTAGGAAAAGACCATCGCTCGTCCCCGACCACCACTCATAAGGAAAGCAATCAAAGAACACCTCGTGCTTCAAATTTGTCACACAATGTTTAACATACATGCATGCTACAGGACTTGCAAACCTCAAAACAAGTATTTCTCAATTCCACAATTACCCAACTAGCACGACTCTAATATTACCATCTTTATATCTCAAAAACAATTATCAAGTATCAAACTTCCCGTAGTATTTAATGCACTCTATATGAAAGTTTTTATTATACCCATCTTGGATGCCTATCATATTAGGACTAAATTTATAGCGAAAGCAACTTACCATGCTTTTCAAAAAGACTCTCAAAATAATATAAGTGAAGCATGAGAGATCAATAATTTCTATAAAATAAAACCACCACCGTGCTCTAAAAAGGTATAAATGAAGCACTAGAGCAAAATTATCTAGTTCAAAAGACATAAGTGAAGCACATAGAGTATTGTAATAAATTCCGATTCATGTGTGTCTCTCACAAAAGGTGTGTACAGCAAGAATGATTGTGGTAAACTAAAAAGCAAAGACTCAAATCATACAAGATGCTCTAAGCAAAGCACATATCATGTGGTGAATAAAAATATAACCTCTAGTAAAGTTACCGATAGACGAAGACGAAAGAGGGGATGCCTTCCGGGGCATACCCAAGCTTAGGCTTTTGGTTGTCCTTGAATTTTACCTTGGGGTTCCTTGGGCATCCCAAGCTTAGGCTCTTGCCACTCCTTATTCCAAAATCCATCAAATCTTTACCCAAAAACTTGAAAACTTCACAACACAAAACTCAAACAGAAAATATGATGAGCTCTGTTAGTCTAAAAAACAAATCACCATCTTAAGGTATTGTAATGAAATCATTCTTTATTTATATTGGTGTTAAACCTACTGTATTCCAACTTCTCTATGGTTCATAC
>NC_057798.1:135590383-135591683 GCF_018294505.1 Triticum aestivum
CAACAGACGAAAAACAGAATCTGTCAAAAACAGAACAGTCTGTAGCAATCTGTATCAAACGTGTACTTCTGTAACTCCAAAAATTCTGAAATAAGTTGTTGGACGTGAGGAATTTGTCTATTAATCATCTACAAAAATAATCAACCTAAAAGCACTCTCCAGTAAAAATGACATCTAATCTCGTGAGCGCAAAAGTTTATGTTTTTTTACAGCAAGATCGCAAAGACTTCACCCAAGTATTCCCAAAGGTTCTACTTGGCACAAACACTAATTAAAACATAAAACCACGTCTAAACAGAAGCTAGATGAATTATTTATTACTAAACAGAAGCAAAAATCAAGGAACAAAATAAAATTGGGTTGCCTCCCAACTAGCGCTATAGTTTAACGCCCCTAGCTAGGCATTGATAAATTCAATGATGCTCACATAAAAGATAACAATTGAAACACGAAGAGAGCAACATGTAGCATATGAAAATCACATCTAAGTCTAACATACTTCCTATGCATAGGCATCTTATAGGCAAACAAATTATCAAGGCAAGCAAAAACTAGCATATGCAAGGAAGCGGAAAGAAACAATAGCAATCTCAACATAACGAGAGGTAATTTAGTAACATGAAAATTTCTACAACCATATTTTCCTCTCTCATAATAATTACATGTAGGATCATAAGAAAATTCAACAATATAGCTATCACAAAACATATTCTTAACACGATGCACATGTATGCAAAGTTGGCACTCTTCCAAAATAGTGGGATTAATATTAAGTAAAGTCATGACCTCACTACAAAAAAAGACACATCTGTGACATTTTGGGCCAAACAAAAAAAATTCTGTCATACATATGACACTTCTATGACGATAATTGTGACAAAACCCGGTATCATCATAGATGTGGTGGGCTCCTACTTCTATGACAAAAAATCATGACAGAAAATGGGCTTTTCGTCCTGGGCAGGCCGGAGACGTAGCTGCATGACATTCTTTGGGCCGTCCATGCCGGAAAAAACCGTGGTAGAAGCGAGGGGGAGGAAAATTTCGGGGAGTTCCTAGTTATGGTGGGAAGTCGGGGGCCGATCCATGCACGTTTTTCTCGTAAGGTACGTGCATGTGTGCGAGGCGTTGGCTCTAACTGAACCCGAGCGAGGCGTTGGTCTCTAACTGAACCCGAACGATTGCACTGCAGGCTACGAGTTACTGAACCCGGGCGATCGATCGATGGCTGTTAACTAAACCCGATCGAGCGATTCCTTCGCTACTGCTGCTAACTGAAGCCGATCGATTGGATGAACAG